>NW_010272572.1:82974-124631 GCF_000690775.1 Eurypyga helias
GGATAGATCATTTAAGTTTACTTGATGAGCACTTCCGCCAGCTACCTCAGCACATATCTTTGGATCTCATCTGGTCCCATAGACTTGTGGGTGTCTGAGTGGTGCAGCAGGTCGCTAACCTTTTCGTCTTGGACTGTGGGGGCTTCATTCTGCTCCCCATCCCTGTCTGATGTTACAGGAGGCTGGGTTCCCAGGGAACAACTGGTCTTGCTATTAACGACTGAGGCAAAGAAGCCATTAAGTTCCTCAACCTTTTCCTACTGCATATATATATATATGTTATCATATATATAATACTAGCTATATATTAATAGTAGTTATTATATATACACATATCAACTTGATATAAATGAAAAGGAAGATAGTAGAAGGCTTTATTGGAGGTAGATAAGACGTACTGAATAACCTGCGGCATTTACCTTCTAATGTAACCAATGTCTCAAGCAGAGGAGGAAGAACAAAAATGCACACACTTAAGCAATTCCAATAAAAACAAAAAAAAAATCATATTCTCAAGCTGATATGCTCATACTCTTGCAGTGTTAACACAGCTATAGAAAATGTACACATGGACAAGCTTTCAAAGACTTAACATTTATTTCCGTAATTGAAGATGTCATTTCTTTCATTGTTTTTCATTATTACATGCATCCATTTTCTTTTAGAATTCTTTGCTCTTCTCCAGCTGTATTCATGTGTTATTTCTCTTAATATCCCAGTCAATTTGAAGTTGCTGGGGGCACAAGTCAGTGATTAATAGCATACTACCCATAGAGGTTTCAGCTGTTCATAGCAGCTATGTAATGGAATACTCGTAATGACAGGTTTTGTAGTGTGATTGTAACCATCACAGCAGTCATTTCATGACCTTCTTGAAACCTTTTCTCATTTTAGAATGAATGATTCTATGACTGACATATACTTTCTCAAAAACCATAATATTCACCTACAAACAAATTCTTGTGAGATTCCTGTAACTCAGTGAGATAAGTTGGAGATCTTGCTCTGCTGAAAGAAAATATATGGTCAGAATTTGAAAGGGAATTTTATCTAAGCTGAATCCTGTTTATGATCAAACTTGTATGAACGTAGCTGCTTACTGTACCAGAAAATACACATAATAGTTTCGTGTGCTGTCAGTTTGGGATTATTTATTGGTTTAAACAAGTACATGAGAAGTCACATAAAATGGGAGAAACCTAAGGCCACATCAAACATAGACCTTTTCAACTTCAAAACTACATCTGAGTTATCCATACTGAAAAATTGGTATAATAATGGAATTGTTTAAAAAACTTCTTTTTCATAGTATTTTCCTTATATAGATCCTTTTCACTCCTGGAAAATAAGTTTAGTAGAAACTCTGGGATAAGGTCCTCATGCTTTGTGCAAACCTTCACCAATCATTCAAAATTCTTCACAATAAAAAGCTGTTGAACCTTTCTCGAAGTTTTTAACAAGCTGTCAACATCTGCAGAGTTGTATTTACGTTCCTTTTCACTCTGAACCATATCAGCGATATTCCTTGCTTCACAGTGAAAGACAAATTGTAATACAGTCCACAGAGGGCAAAAGAATCATAAAGACCTCATATCAGAAAGGGAATGATTTCTGAGATGAAAAAAGGTACACAAAAACTTTTGGTAACATATTTTGCCACCTGAAGTTCTTCTAAGGGTGATCCAGATACCTCTGCACAATGATAGATATTGCTATATTATAACAGCACCACAATATCCCCAATATGTACCGCATAGATGGAGTATGAAAAGCTGAAGTGTTTTTGAATTTTTAGAGTTCTTTTGATGGTCAGGACTGTAAATCAAGTATCAAGATATTTTATTCAGTTTGTGGCATGTGCAGGCAATAGAGTCAAATAAGTACACTAATTTTTCCTACTTAATGCTGGTTGGCTAGATGATTTAACTAAGAATTCATTCTGCAATTTCAGATGTATTCTTAAGGTTTTCTGAAACTACTATCTATTCCTGAAGAGTGAATGGCAACTGTCTTTCATGGACAGCTTTAACGAAGTTAAAATAGTCTTGTATCAGTAATAAGAAGTGTCTCACTCTTCTCTTCTGGGATTTTGCTCTGTCCAATTATTATGATTGGAATGAAATTGGCACATGGAAGTATTAGCAGAAAATCTATTTTTAAATGATAACTAAAGCTTTTATGTGCAGTACTAAAATTTACTGCTGGATCTCAGTATGCTTAAAAACTGTTTCTTTTTCTTGACACCTTTCATTATGTGTACATCAAAAATATTGTACCTTTAGCTTCTCTTCCATTTTTAGAAAGGCAGTGTAATATGAATACAGTAGTCAGGTGATGCACAGTGACTGGTTTCCTAGGGCTACCTCAGCCATATAGCAAATGTAATATAATTTTAAAACCATTTCACATCCTTGACAATCCCTAAAGAAACACACCTGTCAACCATGCCCAGCTTATATGTGTGCCAGTCTTATCTAGGCCTCCCCTAAACCCCCCCCACAGCCAAGTTTGAATTTAATTTAATGTGGATCGTATTTTAATTTTTTTATACAATCCACATAAGTCTTAAAAGTCAGTTTTATCATTCTTCTGTTCAAAACCTTCTCTGGGTGCTATACTACGGAATTAACTTTACAAAAAAATCTCAAGGCATAATCTCTTCCTTCCTCATAAAAAGTCACCACCTTTATACTCTGTTGCCACTAATTCTTGTGGAATTTTGTCTCTCTTGATACTAGAAAGCTGTATGTAATATGTGATTAGGATATATGTAGGAAGTCTAATAGTGAGAGTCAAGCCATGATTCAGTGATAGGTCCATGTTTATTGTTCCTTGCCTTTCACTTCATGCCAATATTTTCAATCTTAGAGTACATACCCACCTGCCCTTTCATCTCCTATATTGTGCATATTGGTTGAAACATAGATCCACTTTATTATAATTTACTATAGATTATTATTAACTGTATTACAGATTACAGAAATGTTTCGTGTTTATTAAATGGTTAATGTAGCGGATTTCATTCAGAATACACCAGAGAATTCTCAGTGAATGTTACATATATATATGTATATATCTATCTATATCGTATTTGGGTGCATTTCAAAGCTTTTCTTCCTGGTTTGTCAATTCAAATAATGCCAAGGTTAGAAGTGACTTTGAAATGCTATGGAACATTTGTTTTTGGTTGTCTGTGTGAAGCAGATTTGTGTAGCGGCTCTGCTTATGTTAGAAAGATCATAGATCATATTGAGTGCAACTGGCACTAATTGGCAAACCTGGCAGTTTGATCAGAAAGGCTAAAAACTAAATGGGCAAAGGGGTTGACCTCCTTTTCTAAGTTAACACTGAAACACTCTGCTGAGCTAGTGCAGAGAAATCTGTTGACCCTATCCATTTTCTATGGAGGGTTTTTTCCTCAGGGGCTGTCAATCCAGCCTTTTTCAGTAGCACTAAAACTACTAATAAATAAAAGTGTAGAAGTACACAGCAAAAGCCTTGAGATGTCCACATTCCCAGAAGTATCTAGAGGGTCACATTCTAAATATATCCATCTGAAATGTATATGATGGAATAGCGTGGTATGGTGATATACTGGATATGCCATGTACCTCCAGTGGGCCTTCGTTCGGAAAGCCTGTTCTGAGCTATATTTGGGAAGGGGGAGATGGAGATCTTTTTCTTCAAAACTTCCAGGCACTGTAGTGAGGAAACATCAGAGAGCATACTAAAAGTTGGAAAATGAGGCAGTGACTTGGTTTTGCTAAGTCTCCACTAGGTTTTTTAAACCTCCTCAGGTAGGAAATATATTACATTAATACTTTATTACTCTCTCTTACTAGGAAAAAGACAGCTTCTGCCTCACAAAAGCTCTATATCTACAGCAGCCTTTTCCCTGCTATGACACAGACATATCTCAGTAGTAATCTTTCTAAGGTGTGCACATTATATCTCAGTGACTATGTTTGTATTTAGTGTCTTGGTAACTAGATTTGGGGCTGATATTTTTATTTGGCATTTCGTTTGCAGATTCAGTTATCCTTGAGTATTTCCAGATCACAGTCTTTCTAGCCCATTATCTTATATTTATTCAATGGCTTTGTAGCACCTCTGCTGAAAAGATGTAAATAAATTTGTATTCCTAAATATTGTAATACTTCATTTACTCTCCATAGGAGTTATTAGCTCTGCAAATGCTGTGCTTTGCTATTTGGGAAACCACCCTGGGAAGGCAAACACTGCAGATGAGTGACAGGCCTTTATCACCTTCTCCACCCCCTACTATGCAGCTGGCTGCTTAAGGGACTCCAGAATTTCTGCTTCAGTGCTTGGCAAATACCTTTGCAGCACTTGCACTACCCCCTTGCTTACAGAAGAAATACAGGTGAAATTTGAAGATGTGGCTCTAATGCCTTTACTGTCTTAATAATGTATGTTTCCTTTCACCAGTGAATAAGAAGAGGAAAAAAAGAAATTCTGAAAGTCTTTACTGTGTGGAAGGCAGCCCCTAAATCTAAGAAAATAACATATGCAAATTGGGGAGGTGTAGGCCAAGTCCTTCCTGGCTGTGCAAAGACAATCAGCAAAGATTCTTAAATAATCAGAAGAGAAAAAGATGGATGCAAAAGCCATATGTGGTTTCTCACACAAAGTGCTGTTCCTAGCCTTTTGACCAGCCATGATAGGCATTCCTTTTTAACATTCATTGATTATTCATTCAGTTTTATCCAGGAAAATGTTTTAGACTAGAAATGCAAGTGAGCAATTTTAGTTCATGATTTGCTAACTAATTTATTCAGATTTATACACAGACTCTAAGCATTTTGTAGGCCTTCACTAGGGCCTGTGGTTTATGCTATTTTGCTGTTTCCTATTCTTTTTCATTTACATAATGTTTACTGCTAGTGACTTGTAGAGCAGAACAAAAAACTGCCTTACCTCAGTATAAACTGGAATTCTATTTGATTACAACAGGTAGGGATCTCGTGCAAAAATTTAATGTCAAACAGTATAATGTGGATGCTTTCTTCAGCCAAAGGTACTACATATTTTTAGAACAAAATAGTATTTTGTGCACTAATGCTCCCTGTTCATGTCTTACATTTGCTGTGTAATTCTTTGAGCTTCATTGATTATTACAGTCCCAGTAAACTTTGGGTCATTGGCTTCAAAGCTACAAGGGAAGATTACTTTATTAGAATTTGTTATTTTAACCTTTATATATCAATATTTGACCACATATACTATACTATCATATCATGTCTGAAATATGTATAAAAAGTGTTCTATACACACACTACCTTTGTTGGGCTACAAGAAGTTACAAAAATAATGCAAACCACACAGCAAGCCAGGCCATATTCCAATATATTAATACAATGCTTCCCTCTTTTCAAAATCCCCTGATGTATGACTTTACAGGGAGCATGTTGGTCACAACTGCAAGGAGCTGTGTCTGTCCATGGGAAGTGTACAATATTGAAACTGTCGTGTCATCTGTGAAGCTGGTATTTGGGATTTTTATTTGCCTCAAAGCATCTGTTGACTTTTTACAATATTTTCTTTTTACTGATGTCCCTAATCAAATGCAAATGCATATTGAAAAAATAGTCTTATTGAATCAACATTGCGTCCTTTATTTAGAATAGATAATTGATATATTTAATCTGTCACTCATATTTTTTGATGCTCTGCAGAGTGTCATATTCTCACTTTCTGTATCCCTCGCTGGCCATAAAAAACCTTCTTTGCACATCCAGATGATCATCATACTAAACTTTTTGATAGGTAATTAGTGATCAAAATTGTGATTAGCTTTTAAGAATTCTTAGACAGCTTATTTAAAATTTTTTGAACCTGGAATGAAAAAAAGGAAGAAGTAAAGAAAACACAGCAGACTGTAGGATAGAGAGGAGAATTAAAAAGGGTCCTTTAACTATATAAAGTTATATACACGTGTGTTTATACATATACTGTCACTAGTTGACCTCTGGCTGATGTGCTATGCCCCGTTTGCCCACTCTGGTCACCTTGCTCCTGGCAGCTCTTTCTTCCTAGCGCTGCCTTTGTGGAACAGGAGGTTGGCTGCTGTTACCCCCTGGCCTCGTCCCTGCCTTGTCAGTCACTCTTGCGAGAGCTGCTGGCTTCTGGTGGGTCTCTGCTCGCTGCAGCTCAGGAAGCTCCTCTGTACCCGCGATCCCCCGCTCTGCTGCAGAACGTGCCTGCGCTGGAGCTGATCACCTCTAGGAACAATAATGATAGTCATAATGAACAGTAATAATGAATGTAGTAGAAGACACACTATTTCTTGGAAAACACGTTCCAGTTTAAAGAAGGCCAAGGCAAAACCTTTGAAGGTGGAAATAGTCACTCTCAGCCATTGTCAGAGGTATGACATAAAAGGATTGGAGATCAGACCAGAAACGGGAAACGTTTCTGATTGTTTACCTAAAATGATAAATGCCTCAGTTCCAGTACTTGAAAAGTCCTTGTGAGAGAGCACCAGGGACAGACGAGCAGTGTGTGGCCAATGCCTTGTCTCCCCCTGATGTCTGCATGTCCAGCTGCCCTGATGGAGCCTTGTCTATGCTGTGCTTGATGTTCAGCACATGGAGATTCTCCTGCCTTTGCGCTCAGCTCAGGAACAGAGATTCCAGCAGTCACTTTGATGCACACTTCATGCGAACTAACCTGAAATCCTCCGAGTGTAGGAACTGCGATGAAAGTCCACGCTGTTCTTTCACTAATAGGAACACCAGTCAAAGCTAGTTTGATTAAAGGTACCCCAGGTAGATCTGTGAGGGAACTAGGCAAACACTTCCAAGAGCAGTACTAATACCTTAACCGGTAGCATAAGGCATATAAATGAAGAAAAATTTTGAAGAAGCGATAGCTTTTACTAGGTATATTTGGACTATGTGAGCAAGCCTTTGGACATGCTGTTGCCCCCTTGTCAAGCTGCAGCTTAGTAAATTTATTCAAGGTTATGCTTCTTGATGGAACAAATTAAACAATGAAGTAAGGTACCTTTGGGCAACATCTATACTGTCTGAGAGCTGAGACCCATTGGGCATTCCCAACTTTTCTGCTATCTGTCTAGCTCTGCAGTAGCACAGACCTCTGCAAAAAAATTAAAGTTGTGTGAGGGACCTGAAATGGTTTCTTTCTGGTGCCTTTGAGGGCTCAGAATTCAGAACTTTTGTAACCATGTGCCTCTGCTCAGCTGTTTACTGTTGGCCTACTATCTTCTAGCACAAGGACAAAAAATGGAACACTCTTCCAAGTACTACAAGAATAATTTTGTGTTGTACATGTGAATGTGAATGTTATAAACACACGACTAAGTAGCTCACTGGAAACTTTTATTTATATATTTAAAAGAAAAAATTGTACCTATCACAATCCTAACCAACTTTAACAGAAGAATATAGTAACTTGTCTTTAAAATTCTTGATATTTTATATACTATTTTAATTTTCTTAAAGTAATGTTCCTTTCAGCTGTTTCCTCCAAATGTAGTATACTGTATTGATTAACAATTTCCCACAAAAAATGTAGAAGGTTTTACAGTCCTCATTATTTTTTAAATACCACTTAATTTACTTCTCATCATTAATATACTTCTCTGGACAGATCAAACCAGTTTTTAAGAGAACTCTTAGATTCAAAACTGTTGGTCATAAAATACTGTCATGAAGGCTGATTAGTATATAAATCCAGTGCCAAAAGATCCGTAAAGTTGAAAAGATTTAATGATGATATGCTGAAAACTGTTTTGGGCTACTAAATGCAGTACTGTTTACAGAAGAGTTAGTCTGAGCTACCTAGAATACCTTTCTTTTCTTTTTGAAGCTCCTGAATTATATTAGTTTGTTCCTACTTGCTTATCAAAAATGGTTATTATAAAATTAAAACTGTTTCTATTTGTCCTCCCATCTATTTTCCCTGTTTAGCCTGGAGGTTTTACTGAGAAGAAGTACAATTAACATTTAAAATAATTCTGATACGTATTTCTGCTGATTTTTATTTTGTGACTTGCAAATGTGGAACATACTGTTCGCTGTGGTTTTGGGTTTGTGGAATTAAAGCACATATAGTTTGAATGCTTCTTAATTTTCTCATATTTAGATTATACTACATACTAAAGGAAAGAGTATGGCTTTGTAGGCTAAGCATGCTGTAAGCTTTGAGTGCACTGTTAACTGACATTAGTGATTTAATTAATCAAGAGAAGGTAACAGTATGGCAAATGGGGTATGAGTAGAAACTTCAACAGAATCTGGGGTAACAGTATGGCAAATGAGTAGAAACTTCAACAGAATCTGACCTACAGGGGACTCTCTCTATCCTGTCTAACCGGAGGAGGAAGCTGTCAGTCAGCTTTGAATATGCTGAGACATACAATATTAGACAATGATAAAGGAACCTTCAAGCTCATGAAGTCATGATACAGTTATCCAAATTTTCCATTGTATACTTACATATATTGTCTCATTACACAGTTAACCGAATTTTCCATTAGCAAGTCACTTCTAACCAGTAGCAGAATTTAAAATGGTAAATGAAGTATGGAAAACCTGAAGCCTTGTAATCCATCTGTGGGTTGTTGGTGTGAATGTGGTTTTCCTATCTTGTCTTCATGTGTTTCTTGAACTCAGCTCGGTAACGTGATCTTTATGTAGAGAAGTACAGAATTTATTAAAAGACAAATAGTCATTATCACTTGTCCAGATAGACAACACCTTTTTGAGGCAACTTCAGACTGGAACAATGTATCAGGTTTTGCTATATCAAACACAGAAAAGTAAACCAACTGACTGCAATACTGCCATAAATATTCTACTAATAAAAATACATGTATATATGAATTATGTGAAAATAAGATTTTTCTTCTATGTTCTTGCAGGATATCTTAATGATTTTAGCTAGATGAAACTGGCAGCAATCGAGACATATTCCCTGTATACCTAAGCAGATTGTAAGCATTTATTTGCAAAGTTTTGTATTGTAGTATGTGCTAGTAACATGGTATTGTTCTCAGAATTTTGATGAAGGTTATGCTATTGTTCTTCCAAATTCTTTTTGTATCTGTTTTCACAAAATGCTAAGAAAGTCAAGCTTAGCTTCTTACCTTTTCTGTTTTGATTGAAATTTCTTACCAAGTTTGATCTTTTCCATTTATAATAGAATCATGATGGTCATTTTTCAAAACTGTCACGACAGAGAGGTTAATTACCTTGGGTGAAAATGAAAAGAACAAGGTTGCCAATAAAGCTGAATCTACAAAACACTGACAAGCCAGCTTTGTTAAAACTTCACAACTCCACAATATATGTTTCTATAAAATTTTAATGTTAATGGATGTACTTTAGATGGTGATTTAAACGTAATCTAATGAAGAATCTTTAGGACATGCATATCAGATGCTCAGCAGAATGCAAAAGGCAACAAATTAATGATACTAACTGGATTCAAGGGCAGGTGAAGGTAAGTTTTATCCTCATCTTGCCTGACTTTGTCTTCAAACAATATTGGGTGAGGTTAAATGTCAGTTGAAGAGGTTTCTGGGCAGAGCTTTTCCAAAGATTTTTTCATACTATATTTAGATTTTTTATAATGCAAAATTCTAAGCAAAATCATTAATGCAGTCCACAAAATCATCTGCTCTTATTAAGAATATTTGAATTAATTTGAGTTTTTTTTTTTTTTAAAAGAGTGAAAAAATGGCTTACAAGTTGAATATAGCAAAATGCTGTTTATTCATGAAAGCTGTCAGTTCTGAAAGAGCGTGGTCCTTGTTACTGTCCACAGCTGTACCCTGCCAGGTTCTTCTCTTGTCTTTCAAAGAAAGTGTGATGGTTTTAGTCAGGAAAGGGTTAACCTTTACAGTGGCTGGTATGAAGCTATGTTTCTGGATTTACCATGAGAAAAGCACTGGTAGGATGCCTTTTTAGCTGGTGCTAGGGAGTGCCTGCACCAGATTGAAGGTCTTTCTCCGCTGCTGACCCTGCAGCTGCGTTCCCAGCTCTCCCTGTCTCACTACAGGCAGTGCAGGGGACACACAGCTCAGACAGCTGACCCCAACTGATCAAAGGGGTAATTCATTCCATAGCACGGCATGCTCGGGACACAAGCGGGGAGTGGGCTTGTTTATTTATACTATATCTACACTTTTCTAACGCTCTTTACAGTCTTCTGCTGTTTCCTTAACTCCTTTGCTGTCTGGTTCATGAGTGAGTTGGTAGGTCTTCTAACAGGGCAGGGGACTGTGTGAGAGGAGCTTCATGGTATTTTGCTGGCAGGAGTTAAACCACAACAGGTCTTGTGTGTCTTTCCCAGTCTAGCAAATACTTTTCCTTATACATTAGCGTAATACTAATAGCACAGAAATACAGAACTGAAAGGTATGACTTTGGCCAATGAATTTAGTTTTTGTCACTCACAGAAACTACATCTTCTATTTTCATGAATAGCTAAGAAAGCTCCATCAGTTGGGCTTTTTAGCCAGCTCATCTGGTTTATATATACTGCTTCAGAATGTACCTGTTGTGATGCTTAGCAAACTCTCCCTAATCCTCTGTGGAAATATATTCAGAATCAGTTCATAGTCACTCGCTGACATAGCACTACATTTAAATAATTGGTTTTCTTCTCACTGATGTATTTCTAGTTTTTTCTTCTCCCTGCCTGCCCTTCTGTCATCTTGACTTCTCTGTGATAGGCTTACAAGTTACTCATCTATTTTACTCATATAACTTTGGATCTCTTTTTCTTGTGATGCTAGTAGTTCATCCCTGTACTCTTACTAGTTTCAGACATTACCCTCAGATTTTTTTTTTTAAATTTTAAATATTGTTAATTATCCTATTCTTTGTTCTTCAATCTTACGTGTCATCCATTTCTTTCTGTAGGATAACCCATTATTTTCTGTATTGCCAGGATGCAATAACTTCATCATTAGAGTTCCTCTGTTTTCTGTGTCAGTCTCTCTAATGGAAATAAAAAACAAGATCACCCCAGCTGATCCTTCAAAAAAATCTGCTTTTAATTTTCAGCTTTACACTTTCCCTAACATCAAAAACCATTACCACTTTCTTCTTCCTTGAGATGTTACAAATCTTGTTGAATTCCTTTCTTAACCATTCTCTCCTTGGATTGTAACTAACAGAATTGTGCATATACTATACATATGTATGTAGGGTCATGAAACAAAGAACTTTGACTCAACAGCACAGTTTCATACTGTTAAGCAGGTATTCTTTATTGCAGCGCTGGATGCACGGGGGATCTTTCCACCTAACGTGCATACCATGCTGGTGTTAGTCACAGGCTTATATTTTGGATTAACATACATATTCATAAGATTTTCGGGAATAGGGTGGACTTATCAGTTCTGGGAAGTCATTAGTATCGGTCACGTCCCGGACTTGTCATCCTAGCGCCTGCATAGTTTGCTCTGATGGTCGCTCCAGGCGGTCATGGGGATGAAGGCTGCAGGTAGTGTCATAGGGCACTTTTCACCTTTCATTCAAAACTGCTTGTGTTGATTGAGTCTCAAACTGCAAGGCCAGTTCTAATCAGTTGGCTGCCCCTCCCAAGTGATAAGGGTTCAGATGGCTCCTTCTTCAGACAATAAATCCTCGTTACCAGATTTTTCTTAAAGCCGAGCTGGTGCTGCATCCCCGTTATCTATGCAGGGATCCCTGTCAGTAAGGTTGTAAAGAGCCACACAAAAGCTGAACTAAGTATCAGTAGTTAACTCTTGCCGCCGGCATGGCTACAAAGCTACATAACAAAGTTAAGTTAAAGTTCTAACAAATCGACTAAATATGGTTAGTTTTAAAAGTGTTGCCCTGTTGCAAAAGTCCACATTGCATTTTCCACTCTCAGTCTGGTCAGCCAAACACATTTAATCAGCCCATGTAATTCTTCAAATTTACTAAAGTGCTGCATTTTAAAAATATAATGCAATTTTTTTTTGGTCTGGGCTTTTTTGCCCTTTTTTTTTTTTTTGGTGTGTGTGTATGTTTGGTTTTGGTTCTGGTTTGAAGCATGTCTTTCAAACAAGACATGATAAATTCCTTCCTCAATGGTAAAACCTCAGTGTTTATACTATTTTCAATCACGGGAGCTAGAGATTTGGGCTGAAGTCCTGACTTTATTGTAATTAATATCAGCATTTCCAGTAATGTCAGTAAGAATGTATTCTTGTCTTTATTCTTAGCTTATTTCAGCTGAAAAATGATTTTTTAAAAAAATATTCTATTTGAACAAGTAGATCAGTTATTTTAAATACCATATGCTAGGAAGCTCATGAGGGAGGGAAGGATAGGATGTTAACATCACTGTGGATTTGCACTTTTTTCAAAGCTTTAAGTTTATTGATTTGGAGTACACAAGGCCAATAGGCATCATTTCATCATCTAGACTGTTGTATTGTGTATCACAGGCCATTACATTTCAGATAACCTCCACTGGGTGTGATAATCTGCATTTGAATAAGGATCATTGGTTAATACTTGTCTTCTAGGAAATATAATCTTCACTAAAAGACACTAGAAGACAGAGAATCTATCATTTTCTTTGTTGCTTGTTACCAAGGTTAATAATCTCTACTTTTAAACTAAATTGTGCTCTACGTCTAATTTGAATTTTTCTGACTTCACCATCTAGGCAGTGATTATTGTTACGCCTTTCTGTTCCAGATTAATAAGCCCTATAATACCTATATTTTTCCCCTTGAAAATCAGGAACTGACTTATTTTCTTTAGGTATTCTATGTCTTCATGCTGCAGTCATGCCAAACGTATACCTGCCAAAATTATATCAAAATACTGTTGTACAGAACTGTTTTTTTTTTTTCATCAGAGATTTGACTTGCAGTGGATTTTTGAAATGCCTCTGACACTATTTTTTACATCTTTTAAGTTATATGTTAGCTTCTAGTACGACCATGATGAGAAAGCTATAATCCAATCTCTAGGTTTTCCTCAACAGTTTGACATGTTAACTCCTCATTCTGCCATCCCACTGTGGTGTATTGAGTTGTTCTCACAGATTTCTATAAATTTCCTTTTCAGTGAGAGTAGCAGAATGATTTCTTGGTAAGAATGTAACTTGATTTTGAAAGTGAATATTGTGTGTTATTAAAATCTCTCGAGCCAGAAATGTTAGTGCCCCAAAATAAGCCATATAAATAATGAATCAAGGTAGGCATGTACAAGGTCATTCAGCACGTACTTACACAGAAATAAACTGCTGAAGGTTTTTACCTCAAAGTCTGTTTATATAGAGGTAGGAAACTAAGTTACACAACACAACATCTTCAGCACTTCAGAGGACAGATGCACCAATCTGAAACAAAAAAGCTATTCTTAGCTATCAATGACTATTCATGCACAACATTTGTTACAATTTGACTCAATATGTTCCTTGGTATGTGACTTCAATTTTTTTGTTATCTGAAAAGATCAGAAGTCGAAGAAGCAAAATGAACAAGTAAGATTTGTAAGACTCTAGCAGCTAGGACAAGAAAAAAAAAAGTTCAATAAAAGATTCTGCTTGCCTCATAGATACTATCTCATTTATAGAAATTGTCTGAACCTAGGAGAATTGAAAGTTGGATATATTCTACTGGAAAGCTTTAGCACTCATTTAAGAGTTTATCTTAAATAACAGGCCAATTAATTCTGAAAGTTAGTTGTTGGGTAAAACCTTTTCAAATCAGAACAATAGATATTATATATACTCCAAACGTTGCAAGTCTGGAAACACTGGTAGAAATATTTGTCATTATAAATTATTCTTTTATAATAATTTCACTTGAAAATTGAATTTATTCAGTTATTATTATTCCAACAAAAAAAACAACCAAACAAACAAACAGGACTTGGGGAAGGAAGAAATTTAAAAAAAACCCAAACCAAACCCAAAAAACCCAGAGCCAAATTCACTTTTAAATAGTTACTATATGACATTGATGCAAAATCAGTAAAATGGAGTAGGCAAAGTTATTAATACATTATGAAACTGTTTAACAGTTCTTGTTCTGTACAGTCAGTCTTTAAGTGGTCAGATCTGATGTGTCACACTGCTGACAGGTGTGTATACAGCTTTTCTCTATCAGTTAATGTTTTTTCCAGGCAGTTTGCCCACATTCAATGCAAGTATCATTACCTCAAGTCCAAGTCCTGTGGGAAGAATTTTTAAATTAGCGGATATGAAGACAGAGACTTCTTGCACGTGGTAACTTTCTCAAGATGTATCATGACATTTTGTCACCAGCTGCAGCATAAAACCTGTTTTATCATGAATTCTCAATATTTTTCAGGCTAAAGCATATGAGAATTTTTTTAAGAACTTTTCAATTTATTTTCTCTTTATGATGCCATTACCTGAGTGTGATGACAGAATCAATTGCTCACACTGTGAGGGAGAAAACGTTTAATTCCTTAAATGATAATATAACACACAGTTATGTGGAGAATCAGCTTGATGTGACAGTCCAGATCTCCATGAGCCTTAAAGAAACATTCTTTGGGTTTCATTAGCAAAAAGGTGACACAGCACTTGGGAAGGGATGTACCTTAAAAGTCCAGCATGATGTTCTGAAGTTTGGAGTTGGTACAGTAGCCCCTTTGCTCTAGCTTTTACTCCTGGTACTGGAGCAAGGTTCCTCATGGGTTTAGAACTTTTGCCACTTCCACTCATTATAGTACCTTCCCTCACTGTTACTGTGCTGTCTGCTGCCCTGCTAACTGCACAACTGGAGCTCTGATTGGAATGGAGAATTTTATTTAAATCTTTTGCATGAGTTCTGTTTTCACATCTTTAGTTTTAACACTTAAAATAAAAACAAACTTTACCGCTTGATTTACTGGGGAAATACATGCTGCAGGACAGATGGAGAAATTAAAATATTCAGAACTAGTGTTTCATACTCTGATATTAAAGGACAAACATGGGTAGATTAAACATGCCTTATCAACACAGAATATGGCTTACTGACCTCAAAAACTAACAACTGGCAGTAGGATGCACCATATCTGAAGTCTGATGAATGCACATGTACTACCAGAAAAGTAAACTTAAAATGATTGTGGCACCTCTTTTGAGAGCCTGGGCTAAATTAAGAGGCATTCAAATTTGACAAAATGAACAGAGAACATAGAGGTACAGAAGAACTGAATAATTTCCTTTCACGAAGTATTTCCTCCTAACAGAATAGTTACCAACAAGCCTCATTAATCAGTGCTGAAGTAGAGTCCCACAAAAAGGACAGTGGTCAATATGTTCAAAAGTCGCAGCACAGTTACCTTTGCACATTCTGAAACTGTCCTTTTTTCTTTGCATTCAGTAGTCAGGCAAAGTCAGACACTGGATGTGCTTAGAAGCACAATATTTTTCTTTGATATTGGACTTCAGCATGCACGCTACTGCTCTGCAGATCTCTTTATTCAAAACTGTTTGCAGTTCAGTGTTGTTTGCTCTCATAATACTGTCTTTCCCTTTCAGACCTCTTTATTGCTTTGAACTTTCCTTTGCAGTTTTCATTTCCTGAATGATATTTCAGTTTATCCATCACTGATTTTCAATTAAGTATTCTAGCTCAACTAAAGTTAACATAAATTTAGACCTGAAAAAAAGTTAAAAAAAAAAAATCCATTTGATCAATCACTGGCTACAAGATTTTAAAACAAATACTAAAGTACAATAAATACTATTTCACCGTACAGAGTACAGAAATCATAAAAAGTGCTCACACTACAATATCACTGCTGGTGTCAGAAGCTGTACATGTTTTTTTCTCGGATTAGTCAGAAGTGGATCAACCTTATATTCCTAACAAACATAGTCTTAACCATAGTACTCTATTAGTTATACCTTTATTTTTTTGGTAAAGAAAATGCCATTTTAAATAATTTTCATACTCTCCTCTTGCTGTCTGGAATCCTCACCACAGTTATGATAACACTATTACTGAAGTTGCCCATAGCAAATACAATTCGTACCTATGTGCTTATGCAGCACATCTAGGCTCTAAAGAATGCTTCAAATGCTGTGAGTTTTATGTGTAGACATTTACAAGGAATTTGCAGATCAAAAGCAGTCAGAGTAGGCCGATTTATTTAACTCTATTTTTAACCCATTACACTAAATTGACTTAGGTTGAAATCACAGCTAACTTTCTCTAATGAGTTTGTTTCACCATAAACCACTAAGTATTTCCTATAAAAACCTTTTTTTTTTTTTCCAATACATGTACTATACGAGTTATGTATTCATTTAGAAATCCTTTGTGTATTAGAAGAAGGTAAAACCAAATCTGCTCCTTTTTATTTCTTGTTGCATAATATGACTGCTGTCTATTTCTGCGAGATTTCTATGGAATATCACAAGTTCTCATACATTGCATGAAAGAGTTAGGATAATGCAGGTTTATTTTAAATTTTGCTTAATTTTCAACTGTCTGGCAAATCTGTAAGAGATTTTAAATGTATTCTTTTCTTTTAAGATACATGCCTGAAAAATAAAATATGACTTTAGTACACTTGTCCTGTGTGACAATCTGGAGAATATGGACTCTTTGAAAGAGTCATGTCTCTAGTCAATACCAGAAGAGCTTATCATATTTTCTACATTTGTGTTCTAATAAAGCAATCTGATGTTCTACAAACAGCAGTTATCTTAATCTAGAAAAGTAGGTATTTCAATTAAGACTTAAAGGGTTAAAAGATAACATAAAACCAGTAACACATTTGAGCTATTCATTATGTCACTTAGTAGTAGTAGTAAGTACTGTATATTGGTATTTCTAAAAACATAAAATGTAGAACTAATAAAATAAATATAGTAAATAATGCAAAATATAAAAGGAATTCCAAAATAAAGTACCATGTAGAATAATGACTTGAACATTTTATGAAAAGTTAATTTTGAAAATGTTGGCATCTCAAATTTCAAGTCAGTTGGCATAATTTCACATACACTAACAGTGTGACTGAAGAGACACTTTCGAATTATAAGTATTGTCACAAATGATTTTCAGCAACTCTAATAATTTTCCATCACTACTTTTCTCCTACAATGTTATACTCATTTGTAGTTTTGTGATTTAAATAGAACTGTAAAATTTTCATTGCAGAAACTGTGTCTACCAGTCTGTGCAAAGTACTTTTGAGGTTCCCTCCTAATTGGAATTCCCAGAAAGGCTGTGTCACACTGATATTGATAATACTAACTTTACACAACTCGCATGCAGTTCATGGCTTTTTATAAGTAGAGTCTGTAAGATTATGGTTGAAATGCTACTATTATTTTCACAAAGCTAAAAGTAAAGAACACTACTCACTGGAAAAAGCCCACTTGTTCCAAGTACCAGTGTCTCTCATTCAGCCTGGAATTTTCTCTATCTAAGAATTTGCATGATAAAAGTAAATGATGAATGGACATGGGACTGAAATGTTTGGGAGAGGAGCCTGTGACAGTTCCTTTGAAGCTTGAAGAGTTTATAATGTAAATAAGTATTTAGGGGATTATTAACATTCACAGATTTCACCCCAAAGGCTTTCTGTAAGGTCAACTTTTAAGCAGTTGAAGTATGCAGAAAGAATTGTAAAATGTAAGAGTGAATATGTTCAAAGACTTTAGGGAGCCTCTGCTGCAGAATGTTTTTATTTGACTTTTAATATGATATGATATAGGCCAAATTACTGTGTAGAGTTAGTCAGCATTAGATATATATAACATAGGGAATTTTTGAATTTAAGGAATTTTAAACATTTTTTAATATATAAAGTCATTTCTGTTCCAGAGTACCACAAAAGAAGAACAGACAAGACTAAGAAAAAGATACTTCAAATAAGCTTTAAAAACAAACTTGGCACTATTTTATTATAGCCACATAAAAAGGTAAATTATTCCTCAGAAGTATAGCTAAAACCTCAATGACTGAACTAACAATTTGACTCCAACGCAAATCGAAGTGTTTAGTACTGAAATGAAGACTGCTTCATACAACAGTTATCTAAAGTATGTCTGAAAACCACTCTACTTCTTTAGATGTCCAAATACACTTTAGATGTCTTGAAGCACACAGTTTTGAAGTCACAAGCTGAGGTAAATGATCAATGGAAGTCTAAATTTCCACTTCGGTTATTAATACTACGAAATGGTATGTATAATAGCTCTTTGAGACTTACTGACTTTTTGATTTGTTGCACATATTATTAAAATGTTGAAAAAAAGCCTCTTGTTTTTTTATCTAAATAATAATAAATGATGTGAAAATCTAAGGATGATATTTTAGGTAGAAATTAATGATACCCACCTTTTTTTTACATACACCCGTATTAACCTGAATATTCATTTCCTGGCAAAGAAGTAGATCTATTCAAAATATTTGTGCAGGTGTATGGTAATCCACCTCTTTCTCTGATACTCCACCACTGATTTGTCATGAATGATGATGTAGCCAATGCTTATATTAACTATTATAATTTCAATAATAATTTTGACTATTTGACAAACATGGAAGTTGACCCTAACTAATGAATTCAGTAATATTATGTCCATTCATGTATTACTGAATTACTCACACACTATGCAGAAGCTACAGAAAGCTGTCAAAAGGTGCTTGTCATCTGTAATCATCATTTGTTATTTCCCCTAGAAATCTAATTCAATTACACCTGTCAAGAATAAATCAAGAATAACTTCTGCAAAAATGAATATTCCTTTGTTTCACTCACTGTGCCTTAAGAAATCTTTATCTCCCTTTTGTCTATATTTCAACAATTTACTTCATAAGGAGGAAATGGCAAAGAGCACAGCAGGAAAGGGAAAGAAAAAAAATGTTGGATAGCACTCCAAGAGATAAGTTAGTTCAAAAAGCTGAATTATTCATACACCAATAAAGGCACACCTAGAGAAATGCAAAGTTGCTTATCACAAGGAGAAAGAAGGAAATAATTCGATCTGTTTACTAACATGTATAATGCAGCCATTCACTTAATTCTGCAAACATTTTCTTATCAAATTGCTTCTTAGAAAATGAGAAATGAATTGCTTTACTGTATTTATACATTGCTCATATAGCAATTTTCCTTTAGTATTTGTCAAACACTCCAAATAGCCATAAATGCACTCTATCTGTCTTGGTTATATAGGGAAACAACAGCACCACTGTAGTGCCAAAGTCATATGGCTCCTCAGAGTTTTTAAATTATAAGGTTAGAAGTACAAGTTGGCATTTTTGTGCTAATCTGCTGGATAGTCTCATCCAATTAAAATGCAAACATGAAGAAAATTCTGAATTTGAAATGCCAAAATTATAATATGAAAAAAACCCCTATTGACATATAGTAAGAAAAGACAGTATTCATTATCTAAAAAAGTAACCTCTCCAGGAAGCTAAGTTGGAAGTTAATCTTGAACTGCTGCTTCTAAAACTGTTACATTACTCATGAACTTTTACTTGAAAATGCAAATATATAAATAAATTTTGCAAGTATACATGAATTAAGCAAAAAACGCACAATCAAGAGGCACATGGGATCTTTTGGGTACTGGGAAAATGTATTGATGTCAACAGTGGAAACATTACCTTGAGTTCAAAGGATAGAATATCAGTCAGATATGTTACTAATAACCATGAATTCAAGGAATTGATAATTGCATAGAAATTTTTATAATTGCTCCATAGAAATATTTATACATAAATGTATACCAAAACAAATTTCAACTAAGAAAGACTAGTGTTCTGTTTCAAAAGTGCTTGAAATGCATTTAAATGGAGGAAAACCATGGCAGAAAAAGTAGAACTTCTCCTGTTTCTGGCTGGATGGTTGAAGACTGTCATTCCAGTTTTCTACATTTAGGTACACAGATTTCCAAAAAGATTCTGAGGAAGGGGGAGCTTAGAGCATCTCAGATGGCACTGGACACCTTTCTTCAGGCCACTGAATCCAGCCTTAGTTGTTTATGGTAGCTGAAAAGTCTCTACCCTTCCATGACTGTGTTTTCTAGGGGCTTGACTAAATTGCCCCCACCAAGGTGGATCATGCCATTTGAGAAATGCTGAGAGATCATGGATCTCCTGGAAATACCCTGCCAGATCTGTGTGGGATGTCTTGTATACTCTGAAGACTCTTAGAGAACATTGACATCAGCCTGTTGAGCCATTTTAGAATCATAGAATTTTTAGGTTGGAAAAGACCATTAAAATCATCAAGTAGAACCCTTAAGCTAACACTGCCAAATCCATCACTGACCATGCCCCTAAGCACCTCATTCACAAGTCTTTGAAATACCTCCAGGAATGGTGACTCAACCACTTCTGCCAGACAGTCAATTCCAACGCCTAACAACCCTTTCAGTGAAGACATTTTTCCTAATATCTGATCTAAACCTCCCCTGGTGCAACTTGAGGACATTTCCTCTTGTCCTATCATTTGTCACCTGGGAGAAGAGACCAGCCCCCACCTCTCTGAAACCTCTTTTCAGGTAGTTGTAGAGAGCAGTAAGGTCTCCCTGGGTGGTACACAGCTATATATTTAGCACAGATGTAAAAAACTACCTGTATGGATCCAAATAAACTGTATAATCAGGAACTGAATCCTATCCCCAATATGTATTTTTATTAATGTATGTAATATATAGTGTATATATACAGAGTATTATATATAGAAATATAAATGTTTTTATTGGTATTCAAACTAGAAATCTGAGTTTATAAACTTGGTAAATAAAGTTATGATCATGATGGTTAAAGTTCATCCTTGAGCCAACTACATATTACTGAAGTGGGGGGAGGGGGGAGAATTGAGAAGGCAGAAAGAAAAAGAGAACACTTTTAAAAAGTACCCTGTTACAACTCAGAAACAACAGTCAAATGAATTTGGCCAATTACTTTGGAAACTGATGATTAACTGACATAGATAATCTAATTGCTCTGGTAAAGAGGATGACTGACTCTGTAATTGCTAATTTACAGCACTTGGGGGAAACCCAGCTCATGAAAGAATTCAGTACAGCTTTCAAATACTGGGGATAGCTTAAAGGTCAAATTAAAATATTAATTGAAACTAAAAAAAATTATAAACAACAACTTCCTCACTCAAAAATTGTTGGATTTGACTCAGGAAAAGAATACTGGATCTTATATTCATATGATCATAGAATCACAGAATGGTTGACATTGGAAGGAAGTCCTGAAGGTCATCATGTCAAACACCCATGCTCAAGAAAAGCCACCTAGAACCAGTTGCCCAGGACAACGTCCAGATTTTTAGAATATCTCCAATGATGGAGACTCCACAACATCTCTGGGCAACCTGGTGCCAGTGTTCCATCACCCTCTCAGTAAAAAGTGCTTTTTGATGCCCAGATGGAACCTTGTGTGTTTCAGTTTGTGCCTATTGTCCTCTCACTGAGCACCACTGAAAAGGGCCTGTTTCTGTCCTCTTTGCACCTACCCTCCAGGTATTTTTATACCCCCCTGAGCCTTCTCTCTTCCAGGCTGGACAGTCTCAGCTCTCTCAGCCTGTCCTCTTAGAAGAGATGCTCCAGTCCCTTAATCGTCTTTATGGCCCTTCACTGGACTCTCCCCAGTATGTCCATGTCTGTCTTGCATTGGGGAGCTCCAGAGTGGACAGAGTACTACAGGCATGACCCCCCCAGTGCTGAGTAGAGGGGACAAATCCCAGCATGTACTGTTAGCCACATTTGCTGCAAGGGCAGATGCAAGAAGATGGTGAAATTGATCACAAAGTACAAACGAAAAATATCTAAAATTTGGTGGTCACTGTGAAAATGATTCTTTTCTTATTAAGCAGGAAGGAAGTAATCTAACAATATTTTTATATATGTACTTTAAAAAGACCTGAAGATCTGAAGGCAATTATGAGCACAGTACAGTAGGCAACATATTTTTTACAGAACCATGTTAATAAGGTAGTTGAAAATACATTAGCACATGACAAAAATTCATAATCCCAAATCAAGAACAGCCCTCCAGCATTAAAAAAAAAAATCCTCTTATTTGATTTAAAGAGTACATGAAAGCAGCTAAATAATTGATTAAGACACTTGTATATTGCAAATGGAAGACTACAAACCAGAAATTGGGAATTTCAGAAAATGAATGAGAAAAATAGATGTACACATGCAGAAATGTAGCCAAGCTAAAGTTCAAAAGCAGAAGTTTTTGTGTGTGTCAGGAACAAGAAAAAAATCTAAGAGTAAATTTGATCCCTTAATAAGATCACACTTAGGTATTTCTGTTCTACATTTATGAAAATATCAGATGGCATATTTAGATTATTTGAAAAACAAAGCCTTTTTCCTCCCTGAAAATTGGATTAATGATGCACAGCAGGTGTTAAAGTTTGCTATCTTTTAATCAAGAATTCTACATAATTTATTACAAAATATCTGACCAATGAGCATTCTGCACTATTAACATTGATTTTCTCTAAGTCTTGGAACACTGGGGCAGTTCTCCAGAGACCAAAAGAAAGATGATGTTGTGATAATATTCAAGAAAGGTGAGATGAATGACCTGGGTGATGGTAGGCCTGTCAGTCTGACATTGATCTCAGGCAAATTAATGGAAAGAAGCTGATAGAACACTTGATTAATAAAGAAGTAAAAGAAGTAAATAAAATTGATGCCAATCAAAATAGGCTTATGGAATATCAATCACATCAAACTGGCTCTAACTTTTTCAACAACACTACCAGTTTGGTTGATAATTAAAATGGGATTGATGAAATACACCCATTGTATCAAGAGCTTTTGTCTTGATATTGTACCACGCTGTCTAATAAAGAAGGAAGATACAAAATCAGTGTCACACACAATAAATAGATGAAAAGCTGTCTAAGTGAAAGGTTTCACAATCAACTGAGAGTTGAAAAACTTTTTGTAGCAGATAAGTTTCTATCAAGACCCTTTTGGAATTCTTATTTTTGCATGTTACAGTGGTTTATTATCTATGTCTGGTACAAAAACCTTACTCTTCATCGAATATGCTGATAAGAGAATGACTAAAAGAATTGAGTAAGATCATCTACTGGTATTTTAAAGTCCATTTTTTTTTAAATGAACTTGGTCATTCTAATGAAAAATGTTAAATACAGCTAAATAAATGGACAAAAATCTACCAATGAAAAATTAGGCTGTATTTGCAGCAGGGTGCATACTATCATGTGAAGCAGTGGGCTGAGAAAGACTTGAAGTAGAGTTGGATAATTAGTTTAGAATAAACTTACAGTGTGATGCTGTAAAACATAATAATACCATCCATGGATACATAAATAAAACAAATGTGATATAATCTGTTTAGAAAATCTCCAGAATTTCTTAGCTCAGTTCTTACATTGGTGCAATTTTAAATCAGTAAGAGCTAGTTTTAGAGTTCACATCACACATGAGTTAAAAGAACAGTAGAAATAGAGCAAAGATTGGAGAAGTTTTCTGATAAGGAAATAGTTTAAGAATCCTCCCAAAAAAGTTAAGATATAATTCATGTTATTAGTAATTCAGATTTATAATTAAAGGGGGCAGATGATTGGCAGAAGAAGTTTCTTCAGCCTATCAGAAATAGTACATAACAATAACACCCGATGGTTTGTAGTTGCCGCTAGATGTATTGAGATTACAAATAGGAAATTTTTAGAGCAGCATAAGACACATTTTGAACAAGTGTTCAGCATTTGTTGTTCTTAATTCTCAAATGCAGGTTGGTTCTCCCATGCTGCTCTAACTCAAGAAGGAATTAATCTGAGGTCTTATATTACACACAAAAAAAAAAAACCACAACCATGCTGGGTGATTGAATGACCTTTTCTGGCTGCAGTTCATGAATCTATAGCAACAGTGAGAGCTGACTCCTTTGCTCTACTTGCCAATAAACTGGATTAAGTCCACTCTGTATAGAAAATATTCACTAGCAGAATAATAATTGGATGGTATGTGATATTTTTGGTTAAATAATTATACTGATAAAATCCCCAGTGTAAATTCACCTGTACACAGTGCAACTTAGTCATTTTTTTTAAAGCAAATAAACATACTGTTTCACTTGGACTTACTGGACTTTCAGGTAGAGACTCTTCCTGAAGGACTGCAACCTATGGAAGAGACCCACGCTGGAGCAGTTTGTGAAGAACTGCAGCCTGTGGGAAGGGCTCAGGCTGGAGAAGTTCATGGAGAACTGACCTCCATTGGAGGGACCCCACGGTGGGACAGGGGAAGAGTGTGAAGAGTCGTCCCCCTGAGGAGGAAGGAGGGTCAGAGACAACATGTGATGGACTGACCACAAGCACCATTCCCCTCATCCACCTGTGCCGCTTCAGGGAGGAGACAAAGAAATCGTGAGGGAACTTGAGCCCAGGAAGAAAGGAAAGGTAGGGGGAAGGTGTTATAAGATTGGGTTTTTTTTCTCACTACCCTACTGTGATTTGATTGGTAATAAATTTAATTAATTTTCCCCAAGATGAGTCTGTTTTGCCTGTGATGGTAACTGGAGAGTGATCCCTTTCTCTCCCTATCTCAACCCATGAACCTTTCATCATATTTTTCTCCCCATGTCCAACTGAGAAAGGGGAATGATAGAGTGGCTTTTCAGAGCATCTGACATCCAGCTAAGGTCAACCCATTACAGTCCTTTTTGGTGCCCAGTGTGAGAAAGGGTCAGAGACAACATGTGATGGACTGACCACAAGCACCATTCCCCTCATCCACCTGTGCCGCTTCAGGGAGGAGACAAAGAAATCGTGAGGGAACTTGAGCCCAGGAAGAAAGGAAAGGTAGGGGGAAGGTGTTATAAGATTGGGTTTTTTTTCTCACTACCCTACTGTGATTTGATTGGTAATAAATTTAATTAATTTTCCCCAAGATGAGTCTGTTTTGCCTGTGATGGTAACTGGAGAGTGATCCCTTTCTCTCCCTATCTCAACCCATGAACCTTTCATCATATTTTTCTCCCCATGTCCAACTGAGAAAGGGGAATGATAGAGTGGCTTTTCAGAGCATCTGACATCCAGCTAAGGTCAACCCATTACAGTCCTTTTTGGTGCCCAGTGTGAGAAAATTAACTCTGTCTCAGGCAGACCCAATACAGTTTTTTGGATGATGTTTCTAGTTTCCATATAGAAGAATAAGGATTCTAAAATAGGCCCAGTTTCATACTCAAATGGCATGCTGCTCTAGTTTGCCCCTGAACTAGGCAAATTTCTTCTTTATGAAAATAATTGCATCATTTAAGGCTACTTTCCTCCTCCTGTGTGCACTTCTGCTCACACTTATTGTTCTTTTCAAAACCACAGAGCCAGAATAAGAAGTCAGGGACATTTTTTTGGTGCAATATGAAGACATTAAAGAGAAATGTTTATTATTCTCAATCAAAAAAGGTGTTTTATTTTGGGTATAGATTTAATAAAACTGCCATTGTCCATCCACCCATGTGTTCTATTATTAGCTTTTAAGTACAAGTAATGAGGGAAAAAGTAAAAGAAATTAGTCTGAAGCCATATGTACAAATTAATTTTGCATTTTTAATTTCAGATTCCTGTTACCAATGATCCTCAACCAGCTTTGTGTTGCCCCTGAGAAGTCACTAGAAGTTAGCAGGAGGCTATAATTTAATTAGGGTATTTCTATATAATGGTGCCAGTGCACATATTTTATGTATTACTTGTCCAAATTACAAGATCAGAGCAAAGGTCCTACCAGCATGTGCAACACCTAAAAGTGAGGCCATTTGAGTCTACAGAACAAACTATCATTAATTAAGTAGCAGGGTTCCAGGTATCAGAAAGTAACACAGAAAGCTAGTGTGTAGAGATACAACTTATGGCAAGCCTATGTTTGAATCTTGCTTACAACTAGCAAGCTGAAAGGTGAGAATCTGAGATGGTTTACCATAAACCACAGTTTAAACAATTTGTCATAGAAACTTTAAACTTATTCTTGGTTCTCATGCTGGCCTCTAATCACACAGGTAAATCAAACATTAAGACAACAGCTTCTCACTTAATCATTTTTAATTCAATAAATTATGTGGTCCGTGTGTTACCCAGAATGCTCCCCAAAACAACAAGGATAGTTGGATGAGGAAGAGCTTTGTCTTTTGTATATGAAATCAGTTGTGAAAACGCTTGTCCATGAGTCTGGTGATAAAACTTGTAAGATGAACAAGTAATAAAATTATTTATTTAGTATACCCCAGAACAGTATCTGCATCATGAAATGTAGTTTGCATATACTTGCACACACACATATATACATGTATGGAAGAACATGGATTGGGAAATTCACACTTGTATTTCTCCATCCAGGAAAGAAGAACAGAAAAGAAATAATGACCTACTTTTGAGATGTGATGGAAAGCAACTCTGGAACACATTACATTCTGGATAACACATACAAGTGGGCAGAATCATTTCCTTTCTTCCAGATATCTTCTGTGAGAAAATTAGGAAAGAAGCATTTTACCACACAGGTAAAGAAAGAACCTTTGACAAGAGATAAGCAACACAGGCTGCTACTTAGCAGCAAAAGTTCAGGAGACAGAAAAGACGTTAGATATGCTTCTTTGTTAGACATTTCATATTACTTATTTGAGGCATCTTACTCCAAGTGTACAGGGCGATGTGAATACTGTTCTGAGATACTTAACTTTGGCCATTCATTAAAAAGAGTATTTAAACATCCATTATAGTATGTTGAATCTCGCTTGCAGGACTCATTATAATGCAAGCTAACTGTCTGCACTGGTCCAGTACTTTTATGTTTGTTTGTTAATAAGCAGTACGGTTCTGTTTGACATAGTTTTATAGTGAAATATTTTCTATTATTTTTTTGACAATTTAGATAAAGTATATGATTTTGATTGAAAACTGGTTTTAATATTAGTAAAAGATATACTAGGAAAAAATTTTTGGACAGGAATCCCAAAGCCTAAGAACTACTCTTACATTTACCTTCATCCCTTCAGGAATCTGATTCAATATTGGTGAAGAATAGTGGCATATTTCTCCATAAGTCAACAGTTACTTTAGAAGAACACACATAAAAAAATAAAAATTTGCAGTGTAACTAAAGGAAATCAAAGTGATTCATTGGTAGGTAGATCTTTCTTTTATTCTGTTTAGAAAACTCAGAGGTACTAATTACCTAAATGATTGCTGGTTCATTTTTTTCAGACTATATATAGCTACAGGTAGAGAAACAATGAAGGGCCAGAAAGAAAAGAAATAATATCCTAGAAAAACAGTGTTCACTGAACAGCTATATCAACCGAGAAATGGCGCAGAGGACAATGACACTACCCAGGAGACAGGCTTGTAAGTCTAAGGGACTGCAAACACATGTGGTCATGTGACTCATTATCTGCATGAAGTTGCCTGATACTGGGTGTGCTAGCTGAAAAAATTGTCAGAAAGTCGGCTGAACTATTGTACTATGCTAATTGCAACAGATCAGTTTTTGTCAACCAGGTAGACATTTATGTGGGATCTGCACTAGCCTTGTTGACTTTCTAAATTGTTTTAAGTAGGCAGGTGCCATCAGTATTTGTTATAGAGACATTATTTCTCTTAGATCCACTACAGTACAGCAATCATGCACTCAAATACTTAGATCTAGAATGGGAATTGCTGAAATCTACAAATGCCTATATAGACAGTGGTACTGCACACAAGCATAAGTTGAACTCCCCACCCTCCATTCACCATAGCAGTGTTTCCATAGAGAAGAGGATTTCTACATTTTAAACATGGTGAAAGGCTATATATTCTTTTAATTTTAGGTTTTAACAATTTGTCATGGTTTAGGCCCAGCCAGCAGCAGAAGACCACGTGGCCACTCGCTCACTCTGCCTCCCCATGGGATGTGGAAGAGAACATATAAGGAAAGGTTCATGGATTGAGGAACTGGGAGGGATCACTCAACCATTATGGTCATGGGCAAAACAGACTCGACTTGTGGAAGAAAAATCAATGTAATAGGTTATCAATGAGATCACAACAGGACAATGAGAAACAACATAAAACAGATCTTAAAAAACCTTCCCCCTACCCCTCACCCCTCTTCTGGGGCTACTCCTCCCCTCCAGCAGCACAGGGGGATAGGGAATGGGGGTTGTGGTCAGCTCACCACACATTGTAACTGTTGCTCCTTCCTCCTCGTGGGGGGAGGACTCCTCACACTCTGCCCCTGTCCCAGCGTGTGGTCCCTAACAGGAATGACAGTTCTCCATGGAATTCTCTGACATGAGTCATTCCTATGGGCTGCAACTTCTTCACGAACTGCTCCAGTATGGATCCCTTCTGCAGGCATGTGGTCCTTTAGGAGCAGCCTGCTCCAGCGTGGCCTTTCCACAAAACCAGAGGTTCTTTGGACACAGCTGCCTGCTCTGGTGTGGGGTCCTACCCAGGCTGCAGGGTGCTCTCTCTCTCAAAAAATAAAAAAAAAAAAAAGACCTAAGAGGAAGGACAAAAAAGTCTCACGCCTGAGAGATAACGACCAGTATTCGTAATAATGCATGTTAAGAGATTACTCATAAAACATTACTCAGGGAAACCATCTAATTTCTGAATTTATGCTTAGATGTCTGTATTTGGCTAAAGAGAAATGATACAGAACCTTGTTTGTTTTTTCTTCAATAATATTTCAATACCCAATATCTAAATGTTAATTAGATTGCATTTACATTGTATTTTCCTTTTTTTGTTTTGGTTTGGTTTGGTTTTTTTCCTGGTGCTGGGAGAGCTTTTCTCAAAGCTTCTCACAAGAGCCATTCCTGTGGCTCTTCCCCAACAACCACCCTCTCACCGCCCAACCCACCCCCGCCCAAAACCCATCACACAGTTCTCATCCTTTGTGATATTGAGATATACAACATATATCACATCCTTTGTGATATATGTGAGAGCATATTTCTCTCTTGATAATAGCAATAGAGACAGCTATATAAACAAAATATTTCCAGCCACCAATGATAACCATTCCAAAATTCTTCATAAAATGTTAAAATATAGAAAGTGGTAGAGCTCTGATCAGTGATGGCTTTAGAGTGATGAATGAAAGTGGAGAAAAAAACCCTAAGGATTAGTAAAAGCTGGTTGTATTACCACAACCTTAGGAGGAAGAATGGACAGCCAGGTAAATCCAAACTTCTCAGCATGTAACTCTGGCACCTTGATCCAATCAATAAAAATCTCTTTTCTGTAGCTTTGCCTGCCCTTTTCATTCCATGTTATTAATGGATCCCTGCCAGAAAAATGAACATTCAAAGGATCAGAAGAAAAATTTTAAAAATATAAGAATTCTTCTGTGAGGCAAAAATAAAATTGTGTTTCAGTTAGACCCTATATAATCAATCGAAAATACAATCATAAAATAAGGACTATGAAAAGCAGATTTTTAGTACTATTAACTTCTTGTCATAGGTTAAAAAGCATCCAGTTAAACAAAAAGGAAATGAAGTTAAAGTATAAAATTCTTTCTCACAACACATCTAAAGTCCTTGGAACTCATTGCTACACATGGAACTGAGAACCTATATTTAGATATATTTCCTAAATTATGAAATAGTTTGGAAAAAGAGAACATATAATTTCCTTGCAACAGAACATCCCCCCCCCGCCCCCGGAAAAATACTCATTTCTTATAGACAGATGTTTACACTTTTTGATACAACTTCAAGAACTTGAGAGAAAAAAAATCACATTAATACCCAGAAATTAGGAATGTTATTCATTCTCATTGAAGTGGTCAGTAAGTGTGGAAACTGATAAAAGGGAGCCTTAGCATTGTCAGGAATAATTTACTAGGTGCAAATGGTATAAAAAAATTATATTCCTCCATATGTGCATGGATATCCTCTAACCCTTGAGTAATTTTTTCTCCGTTACAGCAAACACCAAGTCCAAGTATAATTTCATGTAGTACACATAAAAGTTGCACAAAACTGCCAGCTTAGTTACCATACTGTTCTCTTAACTATAGCAAAAGATATTCAAGAGGCACTTGAAAAGGAGTTATCAAAATGCCACAGTGTTTTTGACATTATAACAATGATAGGAAAATATTTGTTGTTTCATGAAGTATATGTTTTTAATTCCACTCAGCTTACATGTCCATAGATAGCCATCAACATTTGTGGTATTGTTAATGTGTCTTCCTAATTAATTAGCATCTGTTATATTCTTCCATGGTGTGACTACAAGGTACTGAACCCAAATATAAGCATGAATGATCATTCTTATTTTTGCGTTCTATATTCCTAACCCCCAAATCAGAGCTTTTAAATTTCATCACCTATATTGTCATCTATTTCTCAACCAAGTTATCCATCAAGACTCAGTTCAAACACTATCTTAAGAAGAAAATCACTTTAAAATTTATAAGATAACCAAAAAGATGATGTTAACTGATAGCTGTCAAACAAAATGTCTTTTGAGTAAGTATATACATGCCTCGGATTAAAACTTAACTGCTCCTCTGTGGACAGTTTACAGGGAAAAAAACAGATCAGCATTTAATTTGGACTGGTTATGCTGCACTGATTTCCTCTTCTCATGGCAAATTATGTTTAGATACTTTGGTGATAGATGAAATCTTGAACTAATTTTTGCTGATTTTTTCATTTTAGATTACTCCTCTCTAGAGCATCGTGCAGTTTGTTGTTCTTTGAGAGGCTTGCTTTTCCAAATGTCAAAACTAAGGCATTTATTCACCATTGGTAACTTCAGGGCTTTTCATGAAAAGCCTCTGTGAAAAATACCACGCACTTAGTGCATAATTCTTTGGCTAATATATCTCGGGAGGCTACAGGTATGTAACACATATTGTATATGCTGATTGTTTAACAGCATCTGCAAAGGCAGGAAAGACCCTGATAAGTTAACTTAAAACCAAATGAATCTTGAATCATAGAATCTTTTAGGATGGAAAAGAACTTTAAGATAAAGTGTAACCACTGACATAACACTGCTAATACCACCACTAGACCATGCCCCTAAGCACCTCATCCACAGGTCTCTCAAATACCATCCCTCCAGGTGACTCAACCACTTCTGCCAGACAGCCCATTCCAATGCCTGACAACCTTTTCTGTGAAGAAATTTTTCCTAATATCCAATCTAAACCTCACTTGGTGCAATCTGAGGCCATCTCCTCTTGTCCTATCAATTGTCACTTGGGAGAAGAGACCAACACCCACCTCCCTGAAACTGCCTTTCAGAAAGGTGTAAAGAGTGATAAGGTGATAAGATAAGACACCCTGAGCTCCTCCAGGCTAAACAAACCCAGCTGCCTCAGCTGCCCCTCATAGGACCTTCATCAGCTTTGTTGCCCTGCACTAGACATGCTCCAACATCTCAATGTCTTTCTTGAAGTGAGGGGCCCAAAGCTGAACACAGTATTCAAGGTGTAGCCTCAACAGCGCTGAGTAGAGGTGGACAAATCACTTCCCTAGTCTTGCTGGCCACGCTGTTCCTGATGCAGGCCGGGATGCCATTGGCCTTCTTGGCCACCTGGGCACACTGCTGGCTCACATACAGATGGCTGTCAGCCAACACCACCAGGTCCTTTTCCACCATACATCTTTCCAGCCATTCATCCCCAAGCCCGTAGGGTTGCAGAGGGTTGTTGTGACCCAAGTGCAGGATCTGGCACTTAGCCTTGATAAATCTCATACAATTGGTCTCAGTCCATCAATCCAGCCTGTCCAGATACCTCTGAACAGCCTTCCTACCCTCAGACAGATCAACACTTGCTATCCTCAACCATATCAACACTCCCACCCAATTTGGTGTCATCCACAAACTTACTGAAGGTGCACTCAGTCCCCTCTTTTGATATCTCAAAAGACATATCTTAAAAATCAGTGAGCTTCAAAGACTGAAAAAGTGTAAGATCTAATTCCAGTAATTCACATGGAAGTGATTAAAGGTTTTATCCTAACAGTTCAAGACATATTATTAGATAGATTATTATTGTAGCATCGAAGTCCTTACGTAAAACTGCAGTGTAATCCATTGTAAATAATACATAATATTGAAATTGAAATTATCTGAATACATTATTCAACTATTACTGACACTGATTAGTTTTGAAAAGATAGTCAAACAAAAAACTTAAATTAAATGACTACAATTTTTGTCATGAAAGGATCGAATTTCAAACACTTAACTCCAGTAACTAAATACATGAAGGTTTCAGATTAAAAGAAGTATAGTTTGTGTGAAACAAAACTCCTAATATACAGTAATGATAAAGGCAGAAATTATAACTTGCTGATTTGTAACAAAAAATATAAATTTCTGTTATTACTACTAGGTGTTTCAAACTGATACAGCTTCTTCAATGAAACTGTAATTGTACCTAACAGTTCTTTTTAATCACAGCCACATTATACTTTGAGCTGTATTTTGAAAGAGATTATTGTATCTTGAAAGAAATTTCCCCCCACAAAAAATCTCATCCATCCTGACTTTGATCAATGTGCTTGAGTTTAGGTTCGTTTTCTCTGAGCCAAAGCTCATGTCAGTAGGAGCTCTGCTCCTGTCCGCAGTGTACGTGAGACTCCTCCTGATCGCATACTTCAGCAGAAACAAAGTTGGACTTGCCAAACATCCCCAAATCCTTTGCCTCCCACACTAATTAGTATGCATGACCTTACCTTTTAATCCTACTAGATAGACCTACAGCATGTTATATGTGAGCAGAACCCTTTCTTCCTTGAGGATCAGCACAGGAATGATGTCTGCTGTAGTTGGTGGGACATGCGGGGACAAAGAAAGGCTGCTTTAATCAGTGTTTTCTGCAACTGAAGGCCAAACTCCCACCCTAATATTGGCCCTAATGCCTAACACCTGCAGTACTAGGAGCTCATACTTCATTTGCTGATGCAGTCTAGTAAGTCTTCTGGTATTAAGAAGATAGCAGGGTGCAAACATATTATACTTTGTACCTCACTCTTCTGTTACCTCATACATTTCAATGTGAAGAACAGTGCACCTCAAATGTTAGTTATCAGACTATTTTAGGATGATCATGAGTTCAGAGGGTTAAATCTCTTACAGGATTTGGTCCACTTAACTGGGAATTAGTGTGTTTCAGTATGCTGGTGTGTTTACTGACTTCAACGAGGACACCAGAAAGCTGTTCCACTGGGACAAGGAATTTTGGATGTCACTTGTCACAGAAATATTTCTATATCTTTGAACTTAAAGTGAAAGGGCTGCCTCTAATTTCCAGTCACATGTGCCAACTTGTCAGATTGCATCGTTCACTAAATTGCTATACCTAGGAGCCATGGGCAGGAACACTATTCCCTACAATAAATCTGTAAGTTGATTTGACCTTCTTTATGTACAGAGTAGATCATGTCCCCTTTTCAGTTCTTTCAAGCAGTTCTTATTCCCTTTCCCAACCTATCTCACCCAGCTTCAGCCTGTGGGCAAGCATCAAGCCAGGTCATGTAGTGTCATAAGTTCTGGAACCCAGGTTATTAATCAGTGTTCTTTGGAAAACTCTCAAAATAATGTTTCTTATTCATAATAGCCCTCTCATGTTCTTTACCTCCTTCTTGGCAAAGGTGTCCCTCACAATCTGGAACGTCACTTATATTATCTCTCCTTTCTTGACTTCCCCCTCACAGGAAGCTGCAGTAAACCATCAGTCCGAGGAAATGAAAACATGAAGGCACTCAAAGTTTGTATAGTAAGAGATCTTAAAAAGGCCAAACATCTGCTTTTTTGTCAGCATTTGAACATGTGTTTAGTATTAACCAGTAAGGTAATGTATGCCAACAAGTACCTTACATGCCAGAATGAAATTGAAAAAGCAGCAATATATAGCTACTTTACTCCTTTGGAGGTCCCCAAAATAAACTTTCAGGGTCACTTTTATGCCAACATGTGGCCTTCTGTAGTCACACAATTCAATAAAGGTTATCTAATTGAGAGGAGCCATTCAGGCTTTGAAAAGACTGCACTTCAATAATAAATGAGGATTTCTTGTGTTGAAATAGACTGCTAAAAAAAACCCAAAAACAAAACCAAAAAACTTTTCTCTCTGTCCTGGATAGAGTGTTGTGGCTTGGTTTTCTACCAAAGTCTAAACAACTTGAAGGAATCTCCTCTTTTTTGTTCAAAGCGTACATAAAAAACATTGGTGGGGAAAAGGGTGACATCAGTCATCCTCTTTGCATGTTTGTCTGCAAACTCTTCTTCCCATCAGATATTTTCTTTTGCCTTTTTGGCCTACCTGAAATGATTCAGGTAGGTCAGCAGCAGAAGTTCATTTCTATATGCTGACCCTACCTTATTGTCTCTCCTTGCTTCACTGGAAAAGCAGGGAAGAAATTCAGAGGAAATACGCCTAAGAGATCAGGAACAGGATATCAGTAACAGGAACAGTTTGATGAGTGATAGTTGTTGCTTATCCATTGATTGGTGTCTAGGGCTGAGAATCCCTCAGAGGACCTATATGCCTGGCTGGATGTTCTCCTTCAGATGTGTCTGCAGAGAAGAAAGGAAGGAATATTTATTAGTGTTTCATGGAATCTGAAGATACAAAATATGATTCACTTTTAGCCAGCTGCAGTCTGCTGATGCACTAACCCATGGCCATATTTTTAACTTGCTATCTGTATCCCCTGACAGATTCATCCCTTTGCAGACTCTTCCTCAGGAAGACGGGTTAACAGCTCTGAACAGAGTGGCAAAGCACTCTAGTAGAAATGTTAGGAATGTCCTGTTGAACTCATGAAGATGAAGGTATTGAACATTAACACTGTGGCTCTTCACAGATCTCTTCTGAGGTCCTGAAGATAGCTCAGGGCTATCAGGAGCCAAACCCTGCACAACAGTGAATGGTGGAAGTACCTTGTTTTCATTTGAGTAAAAAAAATTTTCCCATTCAGTTTTTACACAGAAATAATATGTTTGTTAAATATAATATTTTTTATTAGATTCACTTTTAGATTATGCATTATGCATGTGAATGTGTGTCAAGGCTCTGCTCAGTCTCTGGGGTCTTTCTCAGCTAAGGCTTTGAAAGAATTACAATCATCACCAAAACATACTGTAGAACAAATACACATTTTAAGAAGGCAAAACACCTGCTTTCATAAAGTTTTCTTCAACTGAATAAAGTTTATTTGCCATAGACTACTATTATAAATTTCCTGAGAAACAGTTAAACAGGAAAGATTAAAGTTAGTAGATGAATATGAAATAAACACTTGTGAGGTATTTCTGCTATGACTTTAAGAAAAGTCTTTTTGTAATTACACAGTGATTAACAACTGTATTTGTATTTTCTTATCTTGGTGTCATAAACATCCCCCTTTTTGAAGCTGGAATTAATATGAATTTTGAAAATGAATACTGATAGCTCTTTTGAATGTTGAACAATATTTTCTTTGAGGATTATGCAAATTAGTTTTAAAGTCTCATTAAATGATAATTTTTAAACCAACTCTAAAACCAAACTAAAAAAGTTCTTAGCTCAGTGGAGCATGAAGTTGGTAGGTAACACCTTGATAGATATGTTGCTCATATGTATTGCTACATTCTAGAAATATTTTATTTGCATTTAATATTTTTAATGTACTAATTGTCTAATATATCCTTCAATTATTTTCACAATATAGTTATAAACCAATCTACATATTTTCAGTATTAATATAATTTTAACTTCTTTTAGGCAAATTAGACTATACCCTAAGAGAACCTTTAGTCTGATAGACGAATACTGACAGGAATATAAGTAATTAGTTTTTAAGATAGTGCAGCAGTTTTAAAATATAATTAACTATAAGTTGGAATCTTTAATCACCTAATAACTGTTTGTAATCTGAGTCCTGCAATAAGAACACTATATTTTTCATACAAAGTTTAAACAGTTCATAAGCTCCTTTTCTTATCATGCAATATGTTAAACACACGTGACAACTGACTGTGTCAAAATGTATGTCAAATTAGACAGTCACTAAACAGATTTATTGTAAAACTATTTAAAATATCTTTTAAAGGAGCCAGGAGGGAACTGTGGAAATCCTTGATAAATCATAGTAATATAAGAGAATGGCAGAAGTAAGCTTGTGGGGATTTGAGCTTGGGTGTCTACTCACTTATTATCAGAACACACAAAATTTCTCGTCACATCTGAGAGGGAGAGAAATTGCACTAGTCAATGCATGTATTAAAGGAAATAAGAAAGCAGCAGCCCCCAGAAGGCAAATAAAGCTGAGAAAGAAGTTGGGAGATGAAGATAACACACTATTCCCAGATGAATCTTGCAATATTTGTTTTCCATTCATTTTTATTTACTGAGAATTGGGTTCCTTCATAAATATGAAAACAAAATTACAAATAAATGAAAAAAAAAAGATAAATAACCTGGGACACTTTGTAGATTGTTTACAACAATCTGTTTCAACTGAGTAGTAAATCAAAAGCTGCTTTGTTTAATGTCAACAAATTTCAGGTTCTGAACTTGTGCTTCAGACTAGAATTTATTAACTGTGTACATATCACTAATTGTAAATGTATTATTAACTAGAAACACTAGATAAAGCTTCCTATGTTAACATTTCATTCTTCTTTGAAGATCTATATATTGTTTGTCAGGAATTACTTTTCTTCTTTGGAACGTTTCAGTGATGAGTGACCCTTTCAAAAAGAACACCAGTGCTTTGATTTATTTTGAAGGCATTTTCATTAAACTGTGTACTGCTATATTGAAATACATGATTACTCTAAAAGTGCTGACACAAATTTTTTTTATATAACTCTAAGTTGGTTGATTTTCTGTAAATGTTAAATCAAGGACATGAACACACTTCATCTGCATAGAGATGAAGATGTTTCATATATTCATTATTTCCTCCTCTGTTGTCAGTTTTATGTATATAGATTTTTGAAGAAAATGTATTAAGCAAGTGTTTAATAAAACTGCCAGTTTTGTAACTCATACAGCACTGTAATTTTTAAAAGTTCAATTATAGGAATGAACATATCTATTAATAATAGCTGTACTAATACACATTTCGATAAATATTTCAACACAATTGAATAAACTAATACTAAAATTTATTTGTTTGCATTTTATAGCTTTGCTGTGACTAAGTTATAGTTGAAGAGTGGTAATTTAGCACCTGCTTAAGTAATTTATGATTTTCTACAAAATATTTGGAACAAAATTTTTTATGCTTTTTCTCAATACAAAGGACTGCTTACTTCCTTTTTTTTTTAATGGTGTATTATTGTTTTTCAGATTTGAACTTTACGAAGGACTGTGTGTGTTTTGAACATTGACTGTAAACAAGTTTAGATTGTTGGAAGCAAACAGACTGATTTTAAATGCATTTTAACAGAGGTTTGTTGAGACATTTGTTAATGTTTCTAAAGCCAGGTGCTGTATCTACTTGTGGTTTGCCTAACTGATTACACTTAAATCTGTTAGTATTTACTAAATAACATTTGTTTAACTGTAATACTACATCCTGAGTGTATGAATAAGGTCAGAATTTGTGATGAATATTCTGGTCAATGTGCCTGTTTCTGAGCATTTGCTTATAGGAGACTTGTTCATGACATGTAGAAAGGAAATGATGACTATTTCCACAGTGTCATATTATTATTTGACATATTTTTTCTTTAAAGCTATAACCAAAAACTGTAAATATAGGTGGTGAAAAATTTAAATACCCCAAAGGAATTAACTTGCAGTACTATGATTTCTCCAGTACCTTCAGACTTCTTCACATGCTGCAGAACATAAAAGCAGAGAATTTGTTCAAACTTTAGTCTGTTTTTGAACTGAGTCACCTATTTTGTCACACCTTCATGAGGATTTACAGATTTTTTCAGATTCTCTAACTTAGCCTGATATCCCACATTGAGATCATAAAAGTATTTATCTATTAGTTGTTACTTAAAACAAGGATTTATTTTGAAAGTAAACCTACTTTCCTTTCTTTCTTCACCTATGATTACTGCTTGAAACTCACCTAACTTTCCCACATAGCATGTTGGGAGGTAAATCAGCAGAGGTCTCTGGATATCATCCATGCAGACAGTGTCAGCACTGGATTTGCTTTCTTACTAACTGGTATCATGAGTTAATTACGTGTGCTTATTAACATCTTCAATTTTAGTGAAAGGAAGATATTATCCTGCTCATCTTCTAAAGATGATTTAATCTTTCCTGACACAACAATACAGAAGATTTCAAAGCACTACTTTTCCAGCACACGTACCCAAAAATAAAACTCACCTTTCCAACTCTCCTCCATGTATGACAGTACAAACTGTCAAGTCCGTACCTCAGAATTCCTTAAATTATTTGCATACTTTTGTTCATTATTTTCTTTGCAGAAGCCTGGACCTTTATTTCTTGAATAATATATCTTCGGAGAAAGAAGTAATGTCTCGTTTAACAAACAGTTATTATAAATTCTGCAGCTAGAATCAGCAATAATTCCTGTACTAACAACCTGCAAATAACTTATGCCTCTGTGCACATGAACCTTTTTAGATTCTAGACAAACACATCTGAGATTTAAAGGCCAGTATAGTGGAGATTTGTAGATTTCCAGGAGAGAGGGGAAAAAAAAAAGGAAAAAAAGGAAAGCTGCGGGGGAACAATTATGGAGTAAAGGTAAATGAAAAGGCTGTAAAAAAAGAAGGGGGAAGGAAACAGATAAAGATTTGGTGGACACTCTGGTTTATCACTTTGACAGTGATAACTTCAAGAGGAAAGAAGTAACAGATGGGACAGACAGACAGAAAGAGACAGAGACAACCGGGGTTATGCAGAAGAGGATTGTCTTTGACTGTAGTGCATCATAAAAGCATCTGATTTATCAAGTGGAATATCTTTCTTTAAACACAAAAAATAGCTGGATGCTCCAAGACTACTTACTGGTTTTTGGTTGAAGTTTATGATATTGGTCCTGCTCCTTAATCCTCAAGTGATGCGGGTTCAGTCTGTGGGAGAGATTCTTCTTAGCATAACACTGTTACAACTTTTATGTCTGTTTAACAGCTTTCAAGGTAATTAATTTTAATTTAGAATGAAAACAAAACTTTTTGTGAGTTTGAGCGGAACAGAATCAGATTATTTGATCCCCAGCTTTCAAGTCAGTCCTTCTGGTCAGAAGCAATCTGGCAAAATGTCAAAAATCTCGTTACAGAAATCTTCATAAAAATCAATATATCACTGTAAGATGTCTTGACTTAAAAAAAAAGGGCATTTTGACAGATTACATGTTGTCAAAACTATTTTGACCATTTTAAATTGTCAGTTTAACATTTTCTGTGGAATTGTGAAACTCAGTCCTCCCTTCACACTATAACACACCAGATCTGTTGCCTAGATGTTGTTTCTAGAAGGGATGTGTGGCAACATCTTTTCACTTTTGTTTGTCTGGTTTCTTTTGGTATATATTCAACTGGCTAGTGGATTTGGCTTTGCTTGTGATTTAGATGTAGCCATGAAAGAAATTCAGGCCTCATAAAGCCTGAAAACTCATAGTGCTTAACTTAGCTAAGATCCAGAACCCTACAGAGCGAGTTCAAAATACAGTCAGTTTTATGACTCAAACAGCAGCATTTCTGAGTGGCAAGTCTGAGCAGCCAATAAAAAATACACCCCTAACCAGCTTTCTTTGTCTTCCTTACCCAGTACTACTTGAAATACTTTTGCTCTTGTTCTAGTCATTGTGCATAAACCTTTTCTGATGACTTCTTTGTGTAAAAAATATATATAGGAGGAGGCAGAGTGGATGAGAAATCAGGTTCTCCCTTCTTAACAACTGACTTAAAAAAGACTAAAGAGGTCCAGTAAATCAGGAATGCTGTTGCACAGTGGAACATAATTAGCAGGAAATACTGAAAATTGCCTGTAACTATAGGATTAAACATTTCAGTGGCCAATATGGCTTTCAATTCATTCAGGTAGAGGCTAAACTTGTACCTAGATTTTTCATACTCTGGATGTCTGTTCAAATCATGGATCTATCTTATGAAGAGAGGGTAAGGGGAAGAGGTATCGTACAAGAAAGAAAGAAACAAATTTCATGAAAACTGCTCTCATTCCAAGTGAAGTTTCTCAGAAGGAAATTGTTGGGGGGGGGGGGGGGAAAGTCTAGCTTCTGAACCTTGGCTATGTTTGCATATGGGTTAACTCTTAAAAATTTCCAGGTGAGCAGATGACCAGAGTTCTGAAAGCCTAAATTAAAGATTAAAAGCAAAACCACACCAGCCTGTTTGATGTACACAGTTTCAATGCCTCTAGAAAGAAATGGCTTGTAAGCACTTGTGAGACCTCAGTTCTGAACACATATATCTAAATTTTATTCTTCTGTAGCCTTAAGATGTCTTAGATAACAGGTCTTCATGACTGGATCCTGAAGAGGGAATGACAAGAAAAGTTTAATGGGGCTATAAATGCAACAAAAGTAAAAGAAGCATTTGGAAAATGATTGCCTTTAATGAAATACTGTCTGGAAAGACTTAAAGAGTTTTCGTCTAGTAGTTCTCTTAAATACATGGTACTAAAATATAGACCACAGATACCTTTGAATCTAATATATAGGGATACTGTCTCTTTACCTCACTTAAAATCTTTATCGCAAAAGGATAAAATGCATAGATATGCACTAACATGCATATTTTTATATATGCACTTTTATGTGTGCACTTTAATATTTTCAGTTAATGTTATTATTAGCTCCACAAATTAATAAAAGCAAGAGATTGATATCGTGTGATACTTACAGATACTGCTGAGGTTTCCCTGAATATCACCAGTCTATCTACTTCAACCTGAAGATAACAAAACAAATATTATAGACAAGAAATTTTGATGGACAGCACAGTCTCTTTTAGGGTATCCTAACACTCAGACAAGTTAGAACTTATATTGTGGGACCAATAATATATTTGTGTGCTGAACATACTTTTATTTTGAATTTAAGTTTCCAGTTCTTGTGTCTGGTATTCAATTTGAAAAACAGATATTATAATAATCAACACAGTGTATAGCTGATTTACTCAATGGCCTATGAATAACTATTTATAGCACATATAACCAAATATATTAGATGGACTATAACAATATTAACCAATGTAATATACATTTATGCACATTTATTTATCTACTGAATGCCAAAAACATGTCCAGAAGCGTAGAAAGCATAAAATATATTGTTCCTTCCTCCAGCTTCTCATAATTTAAATATAAAATTGATTTTATATATGCCTACTTCTTTGCAGTAAAATACCCATAATTTTAGCATGATATATGTATATCTAGAAAAAACTGCTGTAGCATATTACATCTTTTTCTTTGGCTTTCTGTATTGGATTTATGAATATTTTTTTGTTTCATTTTTCAAGAAGAGAAATGAATCCTCATGACTGATTACATAAAAATGATAGAGGATTAGAAAGCCACCAATGGCATTTGCACATACTCAACAAAAGCTGTCAATTAATGTTGCAAATATTTAGCATCAATTGCTATTTAATGGCATGCAATAATCTAAATAAAATTTGTTTTAGGAATTCACTAGAGTCTTTATGTTATGGACATTAAACAAATACAAAAATACATGTCAACCATCAGCTGTGATA
>NW_010272572.1:124641-127339 GCF_000690775.1 Eurypyga helias
AATATCTTTCTCGTCACATATAAATAAGTAGATTGGACTTCACTCCTATTACTACATATCACATGAACTTGCCCACAAAATCAGTCAGTTTACAACTGTATAAAGTCAAACTGAGGTCATAATGAGGCATGAAAGGTACTTTTATGACTTTCTAAAACATATTAAAATAGGCATCCCTTAAGAACTTCTGCATTCCTTTCAATACTTTATCACTCAAAACTTAAGCTTCTAGAATAAGAAAAACCAGCCCTTTTCTGTATGTGATTGCTTCCAAAAAAAGAGCACTAATATTTAAATAAACAATATTTGATAAAAATAAAATATACTCTAGTTGTAACATTTTAAGCGCTATATAATTTATTAATAATTTATTTCTTTTTTTTTTTTAATTGAGATTTACACCTCATGCTCTTTTTTCAGGAAAAAAAAAAAAAAGAAAGAACTAAATGATATAAGAGAATTCCTCCTGGATTGCTCAGTGAAGTAGTGAAAAGTCCCAGACTGTGATTGACAGAAAACCAGGGTTTCCTTGGACCCAGCAGCACAGTAGTACATTGAAGAAATATCTGTTTATCAGTAGTCTTGAACCTTACTTAAATTTTCTGTAAGATTCTTCCCTTTGACATTAACATTCTTTGACAGGTCAAAATGTAGAACTCACCGAACTTTGATCTTTAGGTGATGCCTTCAAACTGCAGAGGCACTCTGAGAAAGAATACAAAATATCTTGCATTTGTGGTTTGTTTTGTTTGTTTTTTTTTATTTAATTTTATTTTCCTAGAGGTAAACCCAAGATCATTACTATTTCAAAATATAAAATGTATGCATCTAGGATACAAAAATTATATTGATACCTTATCCAAGTGCAAAGAAACTCTTTTTGCAATGTTTATGGAATTGGGTAGTGTAAGATATACCTGATGTCTCTGAGGCATCATTTTATATCAGGAGAAATGTGCTTCCAAGGGTGTCTGATTTTAAAGAATTTCTCTTGCTTCTTTTTCAAGGTCCATGTAGAAATCTGTTGTATGAGAACATTAGTTTGTCCAACAGAAAAAAAAAAGCTTTGGTACATAAATTTATCCTTTTTTCTGCAGCCATCTTTGCCTTAGGAAGCCCCAAGGCCATGCAACTCAAATAATATCTGAGACCATCACTTTAGTTCCTTAAGTTTCAGCTGACAAGGTGCCCTTGGTGCAAAAAAGCTTAGGGCATCAGAATAACATACCATTTTAGAAAACTGTCTTTGAGAAGACAGAAAGAAAGAGCTTCTTTTGAAAAAACTCTGAGGCCATCAGGCTTGAACTCCCATATTAAGTCATGTAAATGTATCAAACCCCTCGTTACAGCCAGAGTAGTGTGCACTTCAGGATGTTAATCCATGCCAAATAAAAATACAACTAAATGAACAAATAAACAAGCAAGCAAACTTCCCCAAAGATGCCTTAGGACAGCAGCTTTTTTCAGGGATTTTTTTGCTAGGATACCCCAATGGCATAAATGAATAATAAAATGCAGCAGACAGACCATATCCCAGGTAGGCCACAGACACATGAAGTGAAAGATAAAGGTTCCCTTTCTTTTTTTTTTTTTGGTAAGGTAAGAAAAATGTGAACTGAAAAGGAAAGAAGAAACGGATGTTAATAAATAAAGAGAATTTGAAATGGAAATGGAGAAGGCAGAAGGCACAGCAGAGGATGCGGATGAGGATGAGAGGGAAAATAAAGGAATAAGTGGTTAAAAAAAAGAGGAGGAAGGAAGACAGGGTTCAGCATGGAATGACAGAGGTTCTTTATATGTTATATTATTATACACTGCAGTAACACTGTATTATTGTTATATACTATGATATATATAACTATTATATAATACATGTTATATCTTGAAAGTAACACTTTACAGGCAGACTTTTGATATAGGCAGGACTAGACATTTTAAAACAGAAAGTAAAAGAAATTTTATCTTCAAAAGGAATTAGTTTTACTGAGACACAACAAGAGTAGGAAAAAATAGATCATCTAGACCAGAAGACCAGTAGATAGGAAAAAACAAGCAGCAAAAGTAGACTGCATGCAGCCAGATCATAAGACATACATTCGAAATATGTTCAGAAGAGATTCCTATCTTTCGTATTTGTTGATACTTGTAGGCGTTGTAGCAAATGGCTGGTCAGAGAGTTACGAGAGATGAAAGTATATTAGAAGGAAGAAAGAGGGGGAAAAAAAAGGTAATAAGACAATAAAGGCATTAAGTCACCATCTTTATTCTCCATCTTTAAAATACTGATAATAAAGTTTCCATCCTTTTTTTGGGTATTAAACTAAGTATTGATTATGGAATGATTTATTTCAGCTTAACCTATGAACTTTTCCAGTGAATGGTTTTTAATGTCCTAAGGATGCTGTAAATGTTTTGCTGCTGGTGTAGACCACTTCTGTATTTCTAGCTCATGTAATTTTATTAATTTAATTTGTCTGAAGAAATTAAGTGGTACAATGAGGATGACACCAGGTTTTCATGTCTAATATTCTATCTGTGCCTTTATGCAGAATAGAGGGTCGAGTAAATCAGCTCAGGAACATCCCGAAGTAGTTTGTAGCAACTACGGACTTTGCTTTGTGAAACACGTTACACATTAATTAAACTACATAGGATAGTGTTCTCATATAAAAGCAGTAAGTATATTTATGCCACAAAT
>NW_010272573.1:0-9501 GCF_000690775.1 Eurypyga helias
CCAAACCAGTCTGAGATTCTGTGAACAGGACAGGAAGCTTCTCCAGCAGTTCGCTGGGCCTCGTCACTCAGGAAAGGAAGTGGTAGCTGGGAGCCTTCAATTCTGGCCTGAAACCTCTGACTTGGCTTCACCAAAACCCCTTGGTGTTTGGACTGTGCCGATAAAAGGAGGAGGGAGCTGGAGGTGGAGTCTCGATTGTGTTTTCTTGCTTGAAAAGGTGCTAAGCTCATGTTCTTCTTCCTGGCCTTGCCTCCCAGATGGTGGGAATTGGAACATCGGATGTGAATCTGGACAAGTACCGCCACACCTTCTGCAGCCTTCTGGGCAAGGACGAGGACAGCTGGGGACTCTCCTACACAGGTAATGCGGGCAGAGCGGTGGCAGAGGGCAGGATGGCCGGAAGGGCAGCAGTGGCATAAGTGTTGCCCTAAGGAGTTGATAATTAAATGGTCTGAATGGGATTGAGACCAAAAAGGCCACCAGACCCGAGAGTCCCTTCGTTGTTGGCAACTGGAGTGGCTGCCTGCAGCTCTTGAAGCATCTTGCCTTGCCTGCATTTGGCAGACCCCTTAGAACCTCCAGGGCAGCTGGGCTGCCAGTCACTAAGGGGGAGTTTCAGTGCTGCTGCCTGCACTCTGCTGTTACAAACCCTCGAGTTTCCCCTTTTCATTACCTGCTCCGGGGTGGGAGGGCAGGGATCAGGCAACGGAGGGACCTTCTAGGCACAGAGTGAGGCTGCACCAGCGGGAACTTGCAGTGTTGGGATGAATTCATGGAACGCAGGCTTTCCACTGAAGGCCAGTTGGTTTGTTTTCAGGACTACTGCATCACAAAGGAGACAAAACAAACTTCTCTTCGAGGTTTGGCCAAGGATCCATCATTGGGGTGCATTTGGACACGTGGCACGGGACACTCACGTTCTTCAAAAACCGCAAGTGCATAGGTAAGAGCCAGGGCAGCCACAATGGCCCGCAGGCAGCGCGCCACGCAGCTTTGTCTGAACCCTGTCTGGCTGCTGGAGAAAACGCCGGCCAAGGGTTAGGCCAATGCGTGATGTGAGCAGGAGGAAGGTTACATTTGTTGATTGGGATTCCAAGAGGCTGTTTTCCAAGCACTTTCCAACAGTTAATGGGTTCAGGGTAGCCGAGAGGAGCGAGGTGACTGTGTCAGAACTAATGTGACCCCCCCCTTGATGCTGTCCCTGGCAGGGGTTGCTGCTACGAAGCTGCAGAACAAGAAGTTTTACCCCATGGTGTGCTCGACGGCAGCCAAGAGCAGCATGAAGGTGATCCGCTCCTGCGCCAGCTGCACGTCCCTCCAGTATCTCTGCTGCTTCCGCCTGCGCCAGCTCCTGCCCGACTACGTGGACACGCTGGAGGTGCTGCCGTTGCCGCCAGGACTCAAGCAGGTGCTACACAACAAACTGGGGTGGGTCTTGAGCATGAACTATAGCACATCGAAGCCTTCCTCCTCCTCATCAGGAAGCGACTCAGACAGCTCCTGTGGCTCCGACGCAGAGGCCTGCCAAAGGAAGAGGTGCAGGAGGACATAATATCTCTGCAGACAAACTGCTGTGAGGGAGTTTGGTTTTGCGCTGCCGTCTGCAAGGGCCGTCCAGGCCTGATGCACCTCTCTCTTCATGGGGACTTCCACTGCTACGTTTGGGAAGATTTCTCTTACTCCAGTGGAAATCTTTAGCCTGAGCATCCATCCCATGCATTGAACAGACCTGTAGGCTTACAGAGGTCCCAGCTCAGTGAAACAGGTAGGCTGCAGCCCCGTTTCCGAGCTTCATCTCCTGACTTGCTGTCAAAGCTGTCACCTCTTCCTGAAGGATCCCTCTTTGCAGAGACAAGATTGAAGGTGGCCTCCCGTTTTCAAAGCACTCTAGACTATGATAACAGACTTGACTCGTCAAAAAGCAAGAATGAAAGATCAGTCCCCTCCTCCCACCTCTTGCGTGTAGGTTTGGTATCTGCGATGAACTGGTCACACTGTGAGGCACTATCGAGCAGCAGCACGTAGGGGAACGGGCTCACAGCTCGGTGCTGTGAAGGAGCAGTTACGTGCACGGGTTGAGCTGTTGGTGATCTTTTTCGAGCCCCTGATGACTCTTAATTGCTTTGCATGTTGGCTCCTGCTGCTTCTCCTATATCGAAGACTGTATTAAACTGTAATAATAAAAGTAGAAACTGTTACTTGTTTCTCTTATGGCCACTGAAGGCAGGAATCTGAAGGCGTTGTTTGTCAAGAACAGCCGTGTTAGGAGGGCTCCCAGTCTGGTTTGTCAGATGCAGAGACGACCTTGCCTCTGCCCCAGGAAGGGTTCTTGCGCTTCTCGCTGTAACACCAGCCTGGCTGGGATGGATCCTCCACAGAGTGCTGGAAGGAGTCCTGACAGGTTACACTGGGACAAACAAACCCAACCCCCCATCCCAGAGCCTGAGAACCGGTGTGGTGTCTGTGCCCAGAACAGCCCCTCCTCACGACTTCTTGGTCGTGCCAAGGGGAAACGGTGGGTTAGAGCCTGGGCCAGCGACTGATGCTGCAGTGGCCTGGTACCGCTGCCAGCAAACGGCAGGCAGGAGAGCCTGCCTGCACTTGCGCATCCGAGCTACCCTTGGATTTGGGGCAGGAGAGAGGAGGGGAAAGCGCTTCAGCTGCTCCTTGGAGGTGAGGACACGAGCGCTGGCTGGGAACAAACCACAGCAAGAGGAGGGCTTGAGTTCTTCGGCAGCTCTCGCTGCCCCGCTTGCATCGTGCTGTGAGACAGGCTGGCTCCGGGGACCAGCCCAGAGCCGATCCGGGTTCAACGGCTATGTTTGGCACCTCCACTTCCTCCTGCCCCTCGATGCTGAAGCAGCACGCAGGCAGGGATGGGAGAGGCACGGTTCCATGTGCTCATGGCAGCAGAACCACGCAGGGTCTGCCACTCCCATGGGACTGGAAGCTCTAGCCGCTGCCTCCCCCCTGCTCCTTTCACAGCCCCTCAAAGGCTCCGGTAGAGCTTTTTGCACCATGCGCGTTTACACCCCGTGACTTCCCTTCCCACGTCCCCAGTCTGTAAGCGAAGCTCTTGCTTCTCTGGTGTCCGGCGTTGAGTGAGACCCTTAACGAAGCAGGACGGGCTCTGTCCATGTGCTGCAGCCAAACAGCCTTGCTGGCTGCACCTGCCCAGGAGCTAACGTGGGTATTGGCAGAGGGAGGCAGGAGGGTCACTGGCGAGGACGGTGCCCGCCTGCTCTGCAGCACCAGTTGCCGTTGCTTTGAGCCAGTGAGCTGTGGTTCATGGGAGGAAGCTCAGGGCTTTCTGTGTTACTGTGGAAGGCCCCAGTTAGCATTCCCAAAACCTTGGGAACTTGGGAAAAAGAGAATCCCATCCTAACCCATTATTTCCCATGGAGTTTTCTGGAGCTTATCTGGCATTTCCTCATGTTGGGAGTTCAGTCAAGTGGCTGTCTCAGTGGAGCAGCTGATCCTGTGCTGCTCAGGGACCCAACACTAACACATCCAGCCCATTCCAAACGTTCCTTAGCTCTCTTAGGAGACAACCAGCTTTCCAGCCAGTGGGATACAAAGCTGGGGCAGCTAAAAGAGGAAAGGAGAGCCAAGAGGCCAAAGAAAGCATCTGTAACAAGACATTTATTGATGTGCAAGTCTCTGTTCTGAAGCCGAATCAGCTGCTTCCCCTGGCTGGGCTCCCAGCAGTGCTGCCATGCCAGCAGCTCAGCCACTGCCCAGCCTTGGCTGACCGACAGCCCGCGGTCCCTCTACGTGCTCAGGTCCAGGACAAGGTCGGGGTCGGTGGATACCATGAAGAGGTAGATGCGGCGGGATAAGTCTGGCCCAACGCGGCGGTCCTTGCCACTGACGTCCGATTTGACCAGGATGTCACTCAGCAGGAGTCGTTTTTCATCTTCTGTGCTGCACTCTTCGTAGGCCTTTGAGCACACAAGAGAAGGAAGCAGTTAGCACAGATGCTCTAAGAGAAGACTAATCTTCCCTGCAAGGTTCAATCCTGTCATTACAGTGAAGATCCAGGACTGAGCCTTCATCCAAACATACCAGGATCAGGGGATAAAGCTCAGAAGAAACAAGATCTGTCACTTGCAAACAGACTTCACACACAGAGTTGTGTGTTGCCCCTCCAGTATAGAGTAAGAGAGCTGTGAAGCCACTTCTTCTGAAGAAGCTATGCTAGAGACCTAAAGTCCAGGGGAAGAAAAAGGAAAGTATTTGACTACATGAGACTTTTTAAAAGTTCTGTCACAGTTCCTGATCTAATGGAAAGAGTTTGTGATTAATGCTCACAAAGACAAGCACTTGCTGATAAAAACGTGACTTTGTAAATTGGCTGAACTGCAGTCAGAACAGTCAGGCAGCACCCTAATCTAATCCTGCTCCCCCAACACCTCTCTGAGCCAGTCTTGCTAGGGAAGCTGCAGGAAGCTAGGGAGAGGGAGAATTTAGTGAGCTAAATCAACTCCCTGAGGGATGAGATGACAGAAGAGCAAGGTATGCCACTGGTAAGCAGCGAGAGAGCTCATGTGTCCTGTGGAAATCCCTCACAACCCGTAGGGGTGACGTTTTCTGCTTGATGTACAGCTGTCAGCTCAGGGGCTGAACAGCAGCCCCCTGAGACATCACCCATTTCAGACAGGACAGACCACGTGGGCCAAGGGCAGCGGGATGAACGCAGCCGGCCCTCAGCTGGGGTGGGCAACCAAACGTGTCGCCAAGCAAAAATGCAAAGACGCTTTGGGCAGGACCTGCAAGGTGAGACCAAGGCAGAGAGCGGCCTGGAAGGGCTAAGAGGAAGGGTAAGCTACGGTGAAACAAAGCTATGGTTCAAGTCACACACCCATCTGAGACAAGCCTTGCCTTTCTGGAGGGCTGACTTCACGCTCATGGCTTGTTTGCTGCACCAACAGGGACCTTCAAGCGAGCGGCACTCCTCCCTGCCCCCATCCTCCAAGCTGTTAACAGGACACCGAGGGGTTTGAGGCCTTACCTGTAACAGGAGGCGTGGGGAGGGATACGCTTCCGCTATAGCTGCTGCCGTTGCAGGGCTGACTCTGTTAAACTGCTGGATTTGTCTCTTCCACACCTGCCAGAGTCCTGTGCCGTCCTTCTCCACTCGCACCCCGCTGGCCCAGGCCCCGGCAGGGCAGAAAGGCAACTCCTGCTGTGACTCCAGCTGTCTCCTGCAGAAGGACAGGCTGCTGAGAGCAAGATCTGGGGCCGGTGTGTGCACTGAGCGGAGGCCTGCACACCCCAGACGCTGCAGCCTTCCTTGAGCATTACACAGTGGGCTTCCTTCTAAAACCTTTTTCTGCCCAGGACTAATATTTTCTTTCCTTCCCTGGAAAGGTCCAGAACACCTTGGTGAAAAGGTTTGCCTAAGGCTGTCATTTTTCCTCCTTTCCTAGTGCCGAATCACACTGCGTTCACCACGAGAGCAGAGGCTTTTCATTACCACAGAGACTGAAAACGATCTTGAGACACACCTAGCCCAGGCTCTTCACCGATGGCATCAAGGACAGGCTGGCAGCCAGTGACAGATGTTCCTGTAACTTCCACTGAGGTTTCCCAAAGCTCTGGGCTTGGGACGTGACCGAGTCCAGCGCCACGACTCACTTGTACGGACGTTTTGCTATTGCCTTCGTCAGCGCAGAGACATGCTGGCCGAATTCCTGCCACGTGTCTAGGAACAGCACGTCGATGTTACCCCACAGCTGCAGCACCACCAGCGCCTGGAGGAGAAGCAACAAAGGGGAAACACGTAACACACCAAACAATGGGACAGAGATGGGCTCAGCAGGGCCAGCCATGAGCCAGGACGGCCCAAGGCCCTCGCAGCCCCTCGGCTAGTAGCCCCCTGGCCACCAAGGATACCCAGTGACAGGAGCAAGGAAAGCATACGGCAGGACACATCCCTTGGCAGGATGAAGCTGGGCTGTGGCTGGAAGGGGAGGGAGGCTGGGCTGCCTGCATTAGCTCTATTTACACAGTGCTGCAGTAAAGCCCGCTCATCCTTCTTAGTTCCCCATAAGCCAGAGTCATAACCCCCTTCGAGGCATACTCAGACAGGGCAGGAATTTACTTCAAGAGACATCAAGCAGGGGTTTAGATGGTACGTGACCTAGTTTCTGACTGCTGTGGCATCAGAGGGAGCATTCCGGCTCTGCTGTGGGACACAGGCTCTGCAAGACTGAGACCTGAGTGAGACCCAACAGCTCTTTTCACAGCTAACGGGGCAGTTCTTGGTGGGGCTGGGGAGGTGAGGCTGGATCAACTCTGACCCAGGACCTCAGGAACAAGAGACTCCAGACCATGCCTCCTCCTCAATCCCATCTCCTCCCATCCTTCACGATGCACGCGAATGCAACCTGATCCAAGCCAGCCACCCTGGCAACGCATTCCTTGCACACACGAGCTCACCAGTGGGGGAGCCTTTCCTGCACAGCCCAACCTCAAGTAACATAAAAATTCAAGGAGTGTAAGAAGTTTTACCTCCAGAATCTCCTCCTGAGTCATAGCCAGCTCTGGGCCAGGCTGGGACCTGGGACTCTGCTTGCCAGGGCTCAGTGCCTGCTGCCTGCCCTGCTCCTGGTTACACCTGTGAGCAAGACAAGACACGCTGCTCACACACAAAATTTACACATTCACACCTCAGGGCTGCTGTCTGATAAAGAGGAAAAGGCCAGACCTAACCCACCCACACCTGCTACCTCCCAGTCTGATGTGATGCTGAAGACAAAGGTGTTGAGCCACTGTGTTCCTATGGTGGCAAAACTCTACAGGCCACAGCTGGGGTTTTTTAATTTGTAACACTTGGTAAAATTCATCCTCATGCACTTAAGGGAGAAAGAGCCCAGGAGGTGATGAGACATGAGTTCTCCCTGGGACATACTCCAGACAGGACAGAGAGAGCTACTGTAGCTTCGTCTAGGCAGGGAGCTCTGGAAGTGATCACACCATCACCACGGAGCAGAGACCTCTGCCCTGCACGTACGTGGACAGGAAGGACCCAGATACTGGGAGCAGCATACGAATGAGATATTCAGGGGACAAGAACAGGGCTCCAGGCATGGAACATGTCCCCCTGCTTTGTGAGCTGCACACAGAGCTGGGAACAGAAGGGCAGTTCCTCAGCTCTCCCGCATCACTGCGGCCCTCCGCCTGGGCTACAGGGAGAAGTCTTACCTGTGAGCCCCTTCTGGCTAGCAGATCTGCAGGGGCTGCTACAAAACACCCTCAAGACTGCAAACCCCAAGCCCTGGCCCTCACAAACATGGACTGTGTTATTCACTGGCAGCAAGCATCAGCAGATCAACCCCAATCGTGTCCCCCCTGCAGACACGCTGACCTCCACCCACCGCAAGCTTCCCCCACATACCTGTAGGCATCCAGCCCGATGACGGCCAGGCTGTAGGTTTTGGTGGAGGAGCCCTCCACGCCGGCCAAAGGCAACACTTGGTTCAGGTCAGGCTGACTCGCCGATGGGGCGTTGACAAAACTCTAAAGGAAGACATACCACAGCCAAGTCTGCAGCAGCCTTCCTTTCCCAAACACCCCCCACCATCTCTGGCAAGACAGCAGGGCCTTCCGAGGCGTATCTGATCAGTGGGAACAGGCAGGAGCCAGCCTCAGACTGCAGCCAGGAGTGCTGCCTTTGGGCACGCACCGCATGCCGCTTCTGCCAATATCCCGCTGCTGCTTCTGGCTCACCTTTTTCCCTGGAGCGTTAGCACTGTTCTCCTCACAGACACTGCCTATCCTAGCCTGCCATTCTCTAGCCTTGGATGGGGCTGGATATACTGGGAACTTCTCAGGGCAGAAGCACAGGCTGCCTAGACAGGTATAAATAAAATGTTGTAGGACTGCACACAAATGAGAACTAACACAGATCTCTCCACTTCGAAATGCAGGTGTTTCCAAGGGCGTTCCACTCTGAATGTTGCTTTCAAGCACATTTTTTTATGGGCTCCATAAGAATGGAAAAGCTAAATGCAAGAAAGGCAAGTCTAGCCTGCCCAGTTCCCCTCTAAGGCAAGCAGCATCCTCTCCCGGTGTTAACGGCAGGTTCCCGCGTACCATCCCTGAAGCCCTCCTGCTGTAGCTTCTCCCATGTGTTATCTCCTCTCAAACCACCACTGTCTGTAACACAACTTTGTTTTGGGGTGGAGCAGGGGCAGTTTTGAACGAACCCTCCCTCCTCTTCCATGTTCACCTGGCAAAGTGACTGCTGTAGAGCACTTTGTATGGGTCTGGCTCAGAGATCTGTATCACCTGGGATAGGGAAAAGAGGTGCTGGAGAAAATCTTCCGGCTCTACCAACACCAACACCTCTTTCTCCTCTTCAGTCTTCACCACGGGGCCATCCTGAAGAAGATGAAATAATTTCCAACACAAGCAGGGGTGCAGCATGAAAGCAGACAGTGAGTCTTCACTGGCGCAGAGCCCACCCTGTAAGAGGCACCAACACTCACAAGGCTCTGTCAGCACTAGGCTGCTGAAAGACCTAAAAGGTACAAACCCTGCCCAGACAAGCAGATCACGGCCGGTGCGAAGGCAGGCCGGCGAGCAAGGAGTGACAACTGCAGAAGCTGCCAAGTAGGATGAAAGGACACAAAACGGCCTCGCCTGCACCGCACACTATTAGTTGCCCACGCTGTCTGCACCTACGTTATCCCCAGACTATTCTATGACTACAGTATCTGTAGTGTTTTATCCAGCAACAGCAGAAGTGGCGTTCTGCCTCTGCCTGAAACTCCTGGAGCGGGGGTGATCACGAGGACAGCCACCTCAGCCTCCACTACCACACGGTTTTACACAGAGCCTTCCGAAACCAAACGAACCATGCTGGGTACCAGAAGGTACCTGCCCTTACAGGTTCTCAGCGAGCAGGGTTCAAAAAGCAATCACTGGGCTTTCCAAACGAGAGGCCCTGCAGCAAATCTGCCCAGCCTCTTGCAGACGGGTGGCTGTTGCCTGTGGTAGCATGCCACGCACTGCATCAGGGCTGGGAATGCTGCTGAGTACACCAGTAAAACCTCTCACTCCTGGTGGTCTCATTCTTGCTTCCTACGAGCTCCCTGGGCTCACGCTAGACACACGACTGCCTAAACCAGCAAGATGCAGATGTTTAAAAGACATTGGCTTTGGAATTAGCTGTGTGACAATCAGACACAGCTCCATCCCCCAAGCTAACTGGTCACCAGTAATCTGCGTTTCTGAGGCCTAGAGAGGCAATGCAAAGCTTTTTCCCCACAGCACATCGGTTGCCCGTTTAAATGTACAGAGAAGATGAGAAGGACTCACTGGAGTAGACAGAGTGTTTGGCGTGTTTCTCCTCCAGGTTATGCTGCAGGGAATTGCCTGAGGCTCAAAAGAGTATTTACAGTCCAAGGAACTTAAAACCTTCACCCAAGCATCTGAGCTAGGATCTTTGAGGAGACCTGTGGAGGGGGACAGGACAATCCTCATGTGAGGGAAAGA
>NW_010272573.1:9532-11414 GCF_000690775.1 Eurypyga helias
TCAACAACAACGCAAGAGCAGAAGGAGGAATTCCGCAAGCATGGGAAGTCTGGTCGTCTTGTGCACTTGCTGGCTGGATGCTGAGTTATTGAGTGCTGGCTGTCAATGAAGGCACCTATAAAATTGTCCTTCTTCATCCAAGTACCTGGACAGTGCCAGGCAATTTGCCACAATGACTTTAACACGTTCTAGGTTACTAAAGGCAAACTTTCAAAGCCAGCTCTTCTGTTCCCTCAGAACAAATCTTACTACATTTGTAGAAACCTTATTATTTTTTAAATGTCTCTCTGTGACAGAAGGCTGAGATGGGCCAATAGGCTGAACAATTAGTCGTGAGGAAGGCAGGTTCCACCACCTGTGCACAGCCTTGACATATCTCCCTCCACACTCACTTCCATTCCCATCCATGCTGCTGCTTCAGCAGCCAGGCTGGACCCACACATGGATGTCACCGTGGAGCCCACGGGGAATGTGCTCTTTATTAATGGCTCTATGAATCGTAGCTACTGTGAGTTGACACCATCCACTGGGAACCTTCCTTACAGCTGTCTCTAACCTCACCAAGCCAAGCGTTTGGACTGTTTTCTTTGACAGGTACCTGCTCTAGGCTGAATTTATTTGACGTGTTTCAACAAAATAGCACAACTGTGGTGGCAAAGAACCACCGTGATAGAGGCAAAAGTCATGCTATTAGTTACTCTAAACCATGTCAGATAAAGCAGCTGGATACCTGGCATCCAGAGAACCCACCCACGATCCAGAAGGCGAGCAGGCCAACAAGTCTCTAAAGTGAATGTTTAAGGACACAAAATGTGTAAGCTTAAAATAACATGTTTAGTTAAACAAATCTTGCTGCTAGCAATTAACAGTGGAGTGAACGCGTAGCAATAGGATAATGTAATTAGCAAAAAGCCATGCATGAGAGATGCTAATGAACAGAGCAATTCAAGATGTAATGCTTAAGCATCTAATTACACGTGCAGTGATGAGCTACAGCTTGGACTCAAGCCACTGGGGATGGGGACGCAGCACCACTCTTGTCACACCTGCCATTCTGTCCCTGACAGGGAAACCCACCCAGCAGCCCTGGGCTGCCCAGGCAGGCTGGGAGGTGAGGAACCGGCCGGCAGACCTGCTGCCCTGGAGACAGGGGATTGGAAACACGGTCCCGGCACTCAGATGTGTCAGAGGATCAGCAGCAGCACTTGTGAGGGCTGGTGGTCAGCACCGCAGAACAAGCCACCTCGTTTTCTGCCAGCAAAGCTCTGCACCGTGACCTCTGGGGTCCTCCCTGACCAGCGCTGAAAACAGACCCAGCCCGCTGTGAGGCACCTGGAAAGTGAATTTGAGGTGCTGGCATTTCCAGAGGCTTATCTTGGAGCTGTCCCAAGAAGCAGGTTACAGAGAGCAGGCAACATCGTCCAGCAGGAGCAGGCAGTTGAGCTCGGGACTGCAGGTCTTTTCTTACGACTCTTGAGGATGTGAGCAAATTGAGAGCTGGGAGCTTGTTGCCCCAGAACTAGATGAGAAACTGTCAGGCTCCCAGAGCCCTCTGAAGTGCTGCCCTTCTGCAGCGAGGCCTGGAGAAGAAGAGCTCATTTTCCAGCGGCACCAGCCTGGGCCTGTCTGCCCCTGAGCTGGAGGGGTTGGTCCTCTCTCCACGATGCTCACGGACAAGGTGGGGACCAGAGCAGCTGCCCACTGCAATCTAACTGCATTACTGATATTCTGCGGTTGTGACAGCGATAACAAAGCCCAAAGAGCCTCAAAAAGAGCCTGTGGGGACCCCAGGCCAACGGCCCAGGAGCAGCTCAGACATAAGGGCCCAAAGGCGACAGGCAGGAGGCCCCGGCTGCCCCATCCCGCCGCCCACCTGGGTCTG
>NW_010272574.1:0-56315 GCF_000690775.1 Eurypyga helias
ACAGCTGGCTCATGTTCAGCTTTTTCTTTTCTTTTTTTACAGGTCAGTAGTCCCCAGTAGTTTCCAAACTTAGCATAAGCACCGCTCAGCAACAACCAAAACAGCAAGGTGTTATCACATTATTCTCAGCTAAATCCAAAACACAGAACTACACCAGCTACGAGGAGGAGGAGGATTAACTCTCCCAGCCGAAACCGGGACAACTGCAGGCTCCGCCAGTGCATGATCAGTGCAGCCCAGGCTGCCCCCAGTCTTGACATCACTTGCATTGGTGACAACAGCTGCAGTATCACATCCCCTCTTGTAGGGCTGTCTGTTACCTGGCTTAAGAAGTTACCCTCCGTGCACTCCGGGAGTCTCCTGGATAGCCCACAGCTCACCGGGCTATTTCTTTAGCTGATATTGGGGTGGTTGAAGTTCCCAGCAGGATGAGAGCCTGGAGCACGATGCCTCCTGTAGCTGGAGTAAGAAGCTTCCTCAATAAGCTCCCCTTGATGAGGTGGCCTTAGACACAATCAGAAGGTTCCCTTTGTTGCCTCAGTCTCTGATTCTTACCCATAACCTTTCAACAGGCTCGTGGCTCTTCTTCCGAGACAGCTCTTCACACTCTCTCCATTTCTTGATGTAGAGGGCAACCCCTCCTGCCTCGCCTGTCCCTTCTGAACAGCCTGTAGCCATTCGACAGCCACACTCCAGTCATGGGATTTGTCCCACCACGTTTTGGTAATGGCCACTAGGTCATAACTTTCTATTGGGAAGTTGGAAGTGGCTTCCAAGTCTTCCTGTTCGTTGCCCATACCGTGTGGGCTGGGCTGTCGGCCATGCCACATTCTTAGATCAGCACTCCTTCATTCCTTTGAGGGATTTCACTGGTGTTTCCCTGTTGGCTCCTGTTACCTCAGGAGCCCCTGGCTCACCTCTGTAAGACTTTAGGGGTGCTGGCATGCCTCAGAGCAACAGGCTGGGGGCCCTCGCTAGCACCCCGTCCCTCGGACATTGGCATCTCATGCCACAGCTTGTCACTGGCAAGGCTGACCCTGTTGCCCTCCCACTAATGTGCTCGTAGCCTTTGGAGCTGCGCACGCATTTTTGAGAAGGCAGAGGTACAGGTAACGCTCGGTGGCTGTGGAAGCTGGCTTTCACATGGGGGTCGAGGGCAGCTGTCTGGTAGGAGAGCCGTGCGTGCACAGCTGGCCACCCCTGGGGAGGGGTGGTGTGGGAACAACGCTCCTCTTCTTAGCAACATGGCTTATTTTTGAACTATCATAAATAAATACAAATAGCACTCCAAACTACGTTATGTGTGCAGATAATCGTGAATGATGAGTTATTTTTATTGTGGTTAGGCAGTAGTCACAACGCTCAATCCAAATAACTCTTGACACCAGGTTTATCATGTTGCGTTTAGCGAATAAAGTTTCTCGTATCGTGACCAGTGATGGGGGTATGTCACAATGCAGGAATTTGCATTCATGCCTATTCCTCTTTCTTGAAAGACCCTCATTATCTAATACTTGTTATAGCAAACCACTGCAGATCTGCTGGCGCTGTCAGGTGGTATAAACCTCAGTGCGTGCGTGACGCTGGCCTGTAGCAGGAAGCGCCACGTTCCAAAAACTCTACGCTGACGCACTGTCTGCAGGCATGTGCATCCGCCACCAAATGGCAGCTGTATGAGGACACGTTCTTTTAAAAAAATCCATTCATTCCAACTGGTAAATGAGGCAGCTAATGCAAAGCTGTCTAGTATTTGTGTGGGGAGAGCTGGCAGTCAGCAAAGGCTCTTCACAGCTGATGTGATTTAAATCACTGGTTGTGCTCATGGTTCAAATGATAAACAAGCAACTTTGAATTAAATAATTTGAACTTTCCCTAACTGAGAGCTCATTGCAGTTGATTAGGAAAAGTAATATAAAACACATGGTTTGCAGCTAGTCGCACATTTGTAAAATTTGCCGTGGTTGTATATTAACCAGAAAGTGATAGTGTCTCACACAGCTGTGGATGCAGTTAGCTCCAGAGCCTCGGTTTTTGCTTTTAAATCCTTCAGAAAAGATTTATGACATATTTCTACATTAATGGAGAATAATTGGGTTTTTTTACTTGAGATTTGTCTCGTATGACACAAGGACAGAAATTAACAGTCAACCAAAATGTGTAAAACCATGACTTGAAAATTGCAATCATATTTATAAACAACATGCTGGCCATATTTAGTAATTAAAAAAAGCTTATCAGAGTGCATTTTCTGTCTTAATCTGTGTTATTAAAGAAATAAATATTAGCTATAATTAAGCCCTCTACTCGCTACTTTTCAAGCAGCTTTACTCTAAACAGTGGATGTTACTGTCAAATTGATTTTTAAACAGACTTTTTTGTTCTTTTAAAGAGTATTTAATCAATCATTAACAACTTCGGTTAAAATTCATGAGACTTTAACCGTTCAAAAATTCTCTTTGTCTTCTGATTTACGAGCCTGCAGCCCAGCTGGCAGCACCACTGTTCCCTTCCTCCCTGGCACGTAAGGGCCAGTTTACAGAGGCTCGAACGATGCAGGATGTGCTGCGGGAATTTCAGGTTAGCATGGCTGTTGTTTTAAGTATAAAACTTGATGAACCTCTGATAAAATGAAAAGGAAAGAAATCTTGGAAAAAAAGAAGTCATTCCTTTGTCAGTAAAGTGCTTTCTTAAATATCAAAAGTTGCAAGTGAGTAATGCAGAATAATGCTCAATTTGGGGCTCTCTGAGGCCATGGTAAGTGGCTTAAAAGTGTCTAATTCAGTGTTTCATCTGAGAATTGTGTGCCGCAGTTCTGTGGTCGATGGGGTGTGCTTCACTGGTCAAAGGAGTCTGGGGCACAATGAAGGTGGATATTCCACCCCCCCATGTTAAAGGCTGCACCACTGGAGTTTGCCAACACCGTTGGCTTTGCTGACCCGCCGTGGTGAGGGAAAGCACGGTGGAACCGGCTCCCGGTGCCAGCTCCCAGGCCCTGCTGATGGGTTTGGGCTCCTCGGGGTAACAGCTGAGGGCAGACCTGCACGTGGGTTCGGTGGCAGGGCGGGCATGGCCGCGGAAATGCATCTTTCCTTAATTATTACAAGCCAGTGCGGGGAGATCCTTCCAGGAGATTGTGTCCTGGGGGTGCTTTGTCTGCTCCAGGGGCTTAAATATCAATCCTGGGACTTCGCTGCCTCGTGGAGCCACTTATGGCAGGAAGGTCAAAGGCGTAAGTGGAAACAACCGACTGGCCCTTCCGCATTGGAGTCTCAATGAAAGGTCAACAGCTCACTTACCCTGAATGAGTTAAAATGCCAAGTTTACACATCGCATTTCCTTTTCTTTTTAAATACTTTATCAACAAGCACACTATCACTGTGAGTGGTAGGGCTGCTGTTTGCACCCAGGAAGACAAAATGCAAATTTTTGTTTTGTTTAATAATCATAAGGATTAGAAACACAACCAGTGTTTGCCTTCACTTTTTCATAAAGGCCTCACGTGAATGGATAGTTGGCTATCTCGAGCCCTGAGCCTCGTTAATTTATCCATTTGGATGCATATTACAGCTCCTGTTGACAACAGTAGCTGCTCTAAGACTCCTGAAAAAACGAAGAGAGGTAGTTTTTCCCTTCACTCTACTTTAATTATCCCCAGGTTTACTTTATGTGCTCAGTGCTCCTGCTGCAGAGAGGCAAGGCATAGTTTAAACAGTCTTTTCTGGTATTGTTAAGGTGAGTTAACAGAGTTAAAATTGTTTGTGGAGTACATTTGTGTGGAGGAAACCTGAAAATTTAGACTGCAGTATATAGGTCATATTACCATTAGCAAAGCCAATTATTATTAGAATCCACTGAAAATATAGAGCTAAGTAAAAGGCGAAATAAATTCAAAATTATTCTTCGCTCGGGGAAAGTACGTCTTTCTAGAGTACAAGAACAAGCAGCTTGGGGGAAGCTTCCCCTGCCTGCATTCCTTCTTGCAGACAAGCTCCACGACCCTCATGGGTGTTCCGCTGCTAATCCTGTGCAACGGGCAATGGAAATACTTTAAAAATGTTCCGGAGACATGCCCCTTCTTTCCTCCCAGCTGAGGACGGCATCGATTTTAGTGTGAAAGGAGAGTCAGGTTCAGTGAGTTACTGATAGGGAAGGCCTGAAGCAAATGCTACTCTTTCACAGCTGTGACATGACAATCCCATTGCAGTTTCAGTTTATTTCATGTGTTTTACGGGGTTCAGCACAGCTGTCCACCCAGAAACCTGCATGGCAGCTCCTGGAAAAAATGTGTAACTTCACGTGTCTTGCAAGGGAAAAAAGCCTTGTTTGATTTTCTCCCTCCCGAGGCTTTGCTGGGCTTTGCAAGCTCACTCCATCTTTCCTGAGCTAATTCTACACTTAAATTGTTTCATCTGTTTGAGATTTGTAAATTTGCTCCCCTCGGTTTTAATTTAACTGCCAACAGTTGAGATCATGTGTGATATTTGGTACAGTTCCTACATACAGTACCTGAAGTTGTTCTGCTCTAAAAACGCACAAGGAGCTGAAGATTATAAAAACACAGTTCCAAAACTATGGGACCGAGAATAATAGAAGATAATTATTTGTATGAGTAGGAAAGAACAGCATATGAGAGGAGGAGATCTCTCTGGCCTTTCACCTCTCTTCGTTTGCCTTGTGCAGAATTCAGCCCAGCAGCGTTTTCCGTTTCCATGTGGTAAACATTCTGGGGCGGTAACTCCGTTGTAGGACAGTTGGTTTTGAATCCTGTTGTAATTCTGTCAAGTGTAACTATTCATGTTATAACATTTTGTGTGTGATAAGAATATATTGAGCGCTACACTTAATACAGACCATTGTACACTGTAGCTTTTGAGAACTAAAGCATAAAAACGTATATAAATGCGCAGTAGAGCTTGATTCACAGTGCACTTCTACTTCTGAAGTTGGATTAAAGGTATAGGTGAATTTATTTTTATGGCCTTTAAGTAAGTCTTAATTCTGATCTTTAGCCTAGATGACGTTGTGTGTCTCACGTTTTGCTCTTTTCGTCCTGCATCTTGTCTGCCTTTACGTGTGATTTGCATCGTCACGTGTCGAAGGTAAAACAAACCCCCTCCACTGTGTGAACAGATTTCTTGATGAGAAAAAGTATCCGAGGAGGGCTGGTGTTTAGGAGCTGGCAGGGGCCGTACATCATCCTCCCAGGGTTGAACTGAAAGGCAGTATATATCAGCAGCAGGGTTTGGGTTGTGTTTCTTTTCCCCGTCGCTCCCCGGGATGATGAACTGGTTTTGCATCTGATGAAATGTTTATGTGCATCCCCAAAACAGTGGGGTTCTAAGGACAGAGATGAGTGTTTCAGTAATTATACCAGGCCTGTGGGTCGCTGGGATCCTTGCTGCATCCATAGAGGAACGCTGGCTGTAGGCACCGGTTCCCAGGAATGTGTGGGAGGAAGAAATCCAGCCGTGGGGGGCTGCTTGTTGTTTTTGGCAAAACATGGATGGGGAAAGAAAGAATGCATGCGAGTGTCCTTTTCTGGAAATAAATCTTTTTCAGGAAAGGGTGGGTACTGAGTTAGCATGACATGGGGAGGAAAAAAGCCAACTGTGTCCTGGGCTATGGCAGTAATGTCAGGGCACTGAACGTCACTTAGCGATGCCAGGGAGAGGTACCCCAAGCTGGATCACGCCTCAGCAGCGTCACCGCTCTGCCTTTTCACTTGGGGGATTGCCAGGTGCTCTCTGTCTTGTGCTTTCAACATGCCTGGTCAAGGCTGGGCTTCTGGGACATTTCATCTTCTGCAGACTCATGCATCCATTTCTCCTGTCCCTCCCTATTCCAGAGAACAGCCCATCTTCACCACCAGAGCCCATGTCTTCCAAATTGACCCCAGCACGAAGAAGAACTGGGTTCCCGCAAGCAAGCAGGCTGTAACTGTTTCCTACTTCTATGACAGCACGAGAAACAGCTATCGGATTATCAGTGTGGATGGAGCCAAGGTAGGAGGCTGATGGTACCCCGGCGTGTTTACTGTGCGGAGAGGATGGTGACTGTCAGCCCTGGCTGAAGAGAAACGTAGATGGGCTACATTAAGCACTGAAGTTCATGAATGCTCACTTTTTAAATATAATCCATTCTGGACACTTGTAGTGATAATGGGTAAAACACAGGGCACCTTAAAAGTGATCTTGCCAGCCTTAATTGATTTTACCTCTTGCTAGTTTGACTTCACGACCTTAATGAGCCAAGAGGTTTAAGTGTCCAAATGGAGTGCGTAGCACAGAATCTAAAACCACCACCCGTATCAGGCAGATAAAGCTGGGGCCTTTTTGGTGGCAAAAAATGTTCTTTTTAAAGGGAATGAGGACACAGGTATGTGCAGTAAATGCCAACTGCGTATTCCCTTTTGCCTGGTTGAACTGTTTGCAGGTTAGCACTTGCTTTTCTTCAGCTTTCGCACTGGAATTCACCAGCCTTAGGTGACAAATTGGGCGTGAAGATTTCCCTCTTTCGTTCTTTTTTTTCCTTATTTTGTTTTGCATTACCAGATAGCGTGCTGCAGTATTTCCTGTAGGAATCCTGGTTGAATGGGTTGCTGAGACAACTGGTTTTATTACACACTAGATTTATCCCTCTGATTAGTCTCTCCAAAGTAGGAGGGACTAGCAGATCTCCCTAACAGACTCTGTCAGAGGTGTAAGTTAAAACATTCACTTGAGTCCAAAAATCATCGGTCATTTCTGCCAAAGCACAGCCCACAGGGCAATGAGACAAGTTTACAGCCTGTTTATCTGTGTTCCTGTTCGGCTGAGAGTGTTAAAATATCACTGTCCTGGGAGAGACAGAGATTGCAGAAATTATCCCTTAATAAAGCTTTTCTATCTGTCATGCCTGTTTCACATATTTGTTTTTCCAAACATCTCCAGCGCTATATTTGGTTATATATTGGCTTATAAATCAGCCATACTGCCTGCTTAAATTGATGGTAATGTTTCATTGACATCGGTGCAGTGCCGTCATTACGCTGTTGGTGCTGGGTTGTTCATTTCCAGAAACGCCGACTAACCGCCCTGGCTGCCTCGGGTTGCACCCTGCCACTTGCTGAGGAAAGCTGAGCCTCCCCCAGATTTGCTTACACCCCACGGATACTCCTGCTCAGGCAAAGCTGGTGCTGGTGGGCTGTTGGCTTTACAGGCGAGCGTGACTTCCAAGCCAGGACCGCTGTTCTCGCAGCAGTGTGTCGCTTGATTGGTGGATGTGCATGCATGCATTAAGACCAATTACTGAAAAGAAAGTAATTACTGTATGTGGCAGGGGGAAGCTGCAGGGGAAGCGTATGCCCGCAGCCAGAGGTCCTGCCCAGAACTGCAGCGTGTGTGCTGGGTACAAGATGGGCATCCAAGCTCTGCTTTGTGATCTGCCCAAAAGACATTTAGAAGGAACTCCCTCTGCCCCATTTTAGCATGTCCCAGGAGAAGGTGAGCTTTCCATGATTAAAATTCTCCCCCGAGGCTTCTTGAGCAAGAATCAATTGCTGGCCACATGAATTATTCCTCTTGTATTGAACCTTTGCTGATTAAGGAACAGGTCGAGAAGAGATGCTGCCTTCACGCTCGCCTCCGGGGAGTCCCCAGTTACCCTGCCTGTCCGTTGTAGGAGTGCTGATTTGGAAAAAGGAGTGTGTTCATACCCAAATAAGTTAAAAGTTGCTGTTCTCCCTCAAACAACTATTGTTTAGTGTTTTGACCTACTTTTCTAGCCAGAAATGAAGCCGGGTAGGACTGTGATGGAGAATACAGACAGCATCGACTGATGTTGTCCTGCTTTCTGTACATCTCATTTATTAGAATAGTGTCTTCCGTGTGTTGGCAAACACCGGATGGATTAGCATCACAGCATTGCCGTGGGCAGAAGTTATCTCTGTTTTAAAGACAAAAAAGATGAAGCTCAAGTAATTGAAGGGACTTGGCCCTAGAAGGAAGGTGGTGACAAAGGATGTGTCTCTTGCAACTCTCCATCCTTGTCTGAACTGCAAAGGGGCTGTTCTAACAGTTTATTTTAGACAAAGATATACGATGCACATTGGATTGCAAAGAAATCTCATTTAAATCCATCTTGTATGCAGCTGTTAATTTGTTTGGGTTTTTCTTTACCTTATATTGACATTACATAGTAACAACAAAAATATTTTGAAGTCATCAAGAATACAGGGCACTTCACTTAAACATTGTTCGTTACCAGGTTGCATAAGCTTTATTTTACTGTTAGCATCTGACGTGTCACTCTGGGCAGCGCGCTGAATTGCAAGTGCACGAGGTAGCCCAGGGCTGCCGAAACCCGTTAACGCTGGGGTCGTGCAGAGCGCGGGGCAGGCTGCACAGTGTCAACCTGATGAGTATTTGCTTGCCTCCTGGTGCACCACCAACCCAATGGGCTGCCATTCTCACAGGAATCGGCTTCCTCGGGCAGCTGCTGCTGTCCCCGAAGGTCTGGACCCTCTGCAGTCCCCCGTCCTGCAGCCCCATCCTCTCTTCTCCCAGCCTGTCCCCTTCTCCTTCCTGGTAGCTCGCTGCCCCTCATCCCCAAAACACCCAGAGCGCAGGGCAGTGAGGAGGGGTGCCGCGGGAGGAGTGGGCTGAAGGGGGGGAACAAGGGAACCCCTGATCCCATGTGTTTAAAGGCGTAAATATTGGGAACTTGTTTTGTGAGCAGGGCTGGCGGAGGGGCAGGGGGGCGCTTGGCTCTGCTGCCTGGCAGGGTAGGACACGGCCTTCGGGTCCTTCCCCGTTTGCCAAGCTGGTGCATGCAGGGGGGGTGACGATGGACAAAGAGGAGAATGGGGTGGAAGGGGACTAGGGTAAAGGCAGGGAGCAGCGTGAAGTCAAGGGAGCTTACCTCCTCCCTTGCAGAGGGATACGTGAGAGGCTTATGCTGAAAACCAGTCCAGTGTGATGGAGGGCAGCCCGGCGAGAGCGTCTGCCTTCCAGGTGCCAGGGATCTGCCAAATCCTCCCAGCCCAAGGACAAAACACTCCATTGAAATGCCTGGGGTGTCAAGCACTGACAAGTGGAGACCCGAGGTTCAAACCAGCTTGTGCCACTTTAATTCCTTGTGTTTGCAAAGCTGGAAGAGAACAGGCGTTATAATTCCTGCGTCTTTCACAGAAAAGCAGGGGCTGTGGACAGTAGCTTAGAATTCGTAGCACAGATTTCACAGGTACCATGGGAGTATGCACTGGGTGATCTTAACCAGGATACCGTTACCAAACAAGGGAATAAGTTAGTATATGTTTTAATTACATTATAATTGACTTGTATGTTGTTGAGAAAGTAATTTCATCGTGATGTTTTAAGAAGTTTCTAGCCAGAGGCTGTTTAAACCACAGCATAATGAATGCTGGAGGAAATGATACAGTAAAATGCGAGGGCACACACTGATTCAGAGTTAATGAGGCAGCCAAGAGACTTCGCCATATGAAAGTGCCCAGCTTTGTGGGCAAAAGTCAACCCTGTTGGAAAATGACAAAGTACGGTCATGATGCAGGGAGAACATGAACTCCTAAGTGCCCCGTTGCTGTGTAGTGCGTGGGGGAAGCCACACACAGGGCTCCTCATTAAAAGTGACCTACATTAGCCTGCCTTTTAGAGGCGAAAAGGAAGTTTGAAAGCATGGAAATTACTCAGACCGATATCCTCCATCATCCTCTGGATTAATGCAAGGTAGTGCCCTGGTTGGTGGGTTGGTTTGTTTTTTACAAACTGGAAATACGTGTTGTCCAAACAATATAGACAAGGGGGAAAGGCTGGGAAACGTGTTTCTGTATAGAATTTGAGAAGGAAATATAATCCCTCAGAAACAAGCTTCTGCCCTCATTTTCAGATATTCAGATGTTATATTTCTACACAGCCTGTGGTTGCAACAGCATCGTTTTCATCTTCTGAGAAGTAAGTTGTTAAGAAGGAACATAAAGCTATCTTAAAAATTAATAGCCAGCAATAAAGTGTACAGTGAGACATTCTGAGCTGGCAGCAGCAAAGTGACACAGCACGAGTCATCTCAGATGCCAGTCCTAAGTTGTCTCTGTGAGATGCTTAAACGGGTGACTAGAAAAAATTAAAATCAGGATTAAACAGATGAATAGATTGCCAGAGTAATTTTGGTAAATATGTGGTACAGAAACAGAGACTTTGTGTTTCAGAGGAAAAAAAAAATTGTCAGCCGACACTCATTCCCCATTGCTAGATCATTTAAAAGAGTTTAGTGCCTAACAATTACCTTGAATATTGAAGATCAGCAGCTAAGTTGGACGTAAGCGCATGAAAGTATTGAAGAGAGAACCAGAAAAATTGCTGTGCTGGGAAAGCAGAATCAGTGGGTCTATTTCTGAAGTAAATTGCAATTAGTAAGAATGAGAAGATGGGACAGATTTCACCCATCAGTATTCGGGTAATGTTCCCCAAAGTGAATACAGTACATGACATAACCTGGTGAGGCTGTTGGGTTAAGTGGCACGTGTGGGTCTGTCGGTGAGGGTCACAGCAAGAACCGACGGTGTGAATTCCAGAGCAGAATGTGGCTGGCAGGGACAGAGCCCCAGCAGCATGTGGGAGCAGATGCTTAGGGAGGTAAGAAGCCAGGGAGGGATACGTAAATCTGCTGATATTTGATGTATTTCTGGCTTTCTCAGTTCCTGTACCTAATTGCTACCTAATTGCATAGCTGCCCACCTCTTCATGACCACGCTTTTTTTGTTCTCATGACTGGAGGCAGGCACACCGAGAGGCAATTCGGAGTTCTTCCAGTGCTGTGCTCAGAGACTCAAAACAAGTCATTTTCCTTGCCCGTGGAAATGGAATTATTTTAAGACATAGTTGTTAAAAATATCCTAGAGTATTTTGCCAAAAGGTGACTCTTAGATTTAAGCAGTTTTCCTTTCACAGGAAAAAAATTGCAGGGTATGGTAGCACGGATGAAATTCCCTCATCTGGCTAGTTCTTTCTGGTCTTGTTTTTCATTCATTGACGTAAATTGAGCCATTAAACCAATAGCAACTCTTTCTCAGGAAAACACTACCAAGTAATTTAGATGTTACAAAATTTTTGGCACTGAATTAAAAAAGCCTCCTGGCCACATGTACCTCGCCAGGGGCCCGCGTTGGTGTGGCAGCGTTTAACTCTGCCTCTAAGACCTCATGGGTCTGATCTGTGGATGCCCCATCCCTGGAAGTGTCCAAGGCCAGGCTGGATGAGGCTTTGAGCAACCTGGTCTAGTGGAAGGTGTCCCTGCCCATGGCAGGGGGGTTGGAACTGGATGGTCTCTAAGGTCCCTTCCAATCCAAACCAGTCTGTGATTCTATGATTTGCGATAACGTGTAGCAGAAACAATCGCATCTCCTTCTCTCTTGGCATTCAAAGTATCCATGTGCGTTTGTCTGACCTCGTGCTTGATGAATTAGGTGGAGTGATGTAATGTGGTTTATATTTTTAAAATACTTAAACTTTTTTTATATGCCTAAGCTTCTTAACTATCTAAATTTTCATATTTAATAATTCTGTAGTGGAAAGGTCAGAAGATGTTTTACAGCCTTGGGTAGCAAAACAAAAAGGGATGAAAAAACCCCTAAAAAGTGACCTTACAAAGGGATGTGTTGCCTTTTCTTCTAATGTTCATAGAGAAATGCTGGATTAAATGCTCTGATTTTGAAGGGTGTGGGTGAGCATGTATGTGTGTTTTGTCAAAGGGACAGAGATTCTTTTATTTCCCGTTTTGCCTGCCCTAGTTTTATCGATGGCCATGGCTTGTCGGGAGTGCTGCATGCTGCTTGCGTCCCGGAGGAGCGCGGCGCGGCAGGGGTCTGTGGCCGCTGACGTGCCGAGGGGCCCCACTCCTCATCATGAAGGTTATTTTGCTGACTGCAGCACTGGCAGGATGATGATTTCCAGAGAGCCCCTGCTGCTAAAATCTGATTAAATTAGCAGAAGATGGTTTTTTTATTCCAGCTTCTCAAAGCTTTTTTCACTGCTGGGTAACTGAGATGGGTATGTCTTTTTTTCAAAACTTTTTCTGCCGTGCTTTATTTAGCCCTTCGTGCTGTTTTTTCCAGCCTGGGTGGGAAATCCCGTCTTTTCTGGTCATCCCAGAAAGAGTGCCAGCCATAAAACGGGTGTGGGGCTCAGTGTCACTTACACTTCAGGCTCGGAGCACCAGCACAGACAGGACCTTTCATCAAAAGGCAGCGTGTGACACTTGGTAGCGTTTGAGGAGCCCAGAAGACATCCCCGGCTTCAGGGTGGTGCTGCGTTAGGGTAAGCCAGTGGAAAGGTGTCCAGGTGTTGACATCTGGAGGTCTGAGCTGACTGATCCAGGATTCCTGCAGCCTTGGCCATATCTGTCCACAAAAGAAACCGTCATATGCCAGAAGACAAGATTTCCAGTACTGGTCTGACTGATTACTGTCCTACAGAGTATATTTGATGGGCTTCAACTTGTCTTTATCATAGTATGTTAAGTATTTCATGAACTATTGGAGCTAATTTCAACATGGTTATTAGCACTGGAGATGATAATGGAGCCATCAAAGAGTAATTCCAGCAAATGGAACTAATTAAACCCCCTCCCTGAAAAGAAAGTAACATCTTTTGAAATACAAAACCAGGTACAGAATACAGTTTTAATGCATAATCCTGTCTTCCAGTGTGCATGGTTTGTGTGTATATTGTAATTAACAGCTCGTTGCTTTTATGCTAGCGAGACGGCTATTAAGTAAAAGTATTAGTTGTGGTTTTATGATCTTTATATATACATGATATAACAGATAAGTACTTTACCATTGAGACAGCAACTGTAATAATATCAGCGTGTATATCCTGTGAATCCATACTAGAGCCTTTAAAATATTTTGATGCCATGGAATCCACTCTCCTTGGATGAGTTTGCTTCGTAAGGCAGCTGCAGCGTGGACTTTTCGCAGTTCAGATTTCCCAGCCTGTACCGGAGAGCAGCGTTTGTCTGCTGGAGACATGTTCTAGTACCAATCGTGCTAAACAAAGGACTTTGCAAAAGATGCCTGCAGAGTCTCTAGCCGCTTTTTGCAGTCCCTTTTGGGTTTGTTGTTGCTGTAAATAATGAAGCTGGATGGGGCTGCGCTCTGACAGGCAGCTGCTCCTTTTGTAGCCAAGTTCTCCTTCGTTTCGTATGTTGGTAAGAGAAGAACATGTGTCCTGCCCCGAGTCATAGCTCCCCAGCCTAACCTAAGCTGGAGCACATCCTTCTCATTCAGACAGTGGAGCAATTTGCAGTAAATAATCAATATTTTTACTCTGCTGTTTTTAATAACTACTTCCTGACTTCATTTAAAGATGTTAGAGTTGTGGTGGTGTAACTTCCAGATTTGTAGCATCACCGGGAAGGATTCAGGAAGAACTCTGAATTTAAGGAAAGCTTGCCATCAGCGGGTGATGCTGGTGCCGTCCAGGCAGAGGTTGCTGCTCCCAGGAAGGCTGGGGTGTACGGGTGCTGGGTCAGTAGCGACCCTGCACCCAGGGTGTGGGTGTAGGCAGGAGGGTGTCTGCATGGCGTGGGCACCTCGGGGCTGCAGGATGTGCCCAGAGCGTTGCGCTCCGAAGACGTAAGAGACAAACCATTCGTCCTGTGGAGTATCAGAGAAATGCGAACGTTGGGGTTGGTGGAAGTTGAAGCAGGAGAGATGCAAATCGAAAATGAAATGTGCAGTTTAAAACGAGGATCAGTAGCTGGGGCAGGAGGGAGTGGGGGGTGTGTCACCACAGCGAGGTGTGCACTGCATCCTTCTGCTACATAGACCAGGACTTCACATTCTCAGAGACGTCTTTGAAATAAGAGTGAATGGAACTAAGGAAAATAACAGTCCCTGGTAATCTTAAAATATTTGTGTTGCCTGTGTTTGCGGTGTACTCGACTAAAGTTACTTGAGGTTGTGTTTCTCTCTAGACGTTAAAATAACTTGAGAACGTTGTCTTTGGCATTTGCGGATGAAGAAATACAGCTTACAGGCGAAGCAGAGCTGTCAGCCGAGGATGAGACTACCCACTTGCCTCATCCTTTATTTGCTTAAGGTGCTATCAAGTATTCAGCAATCCAGACTGAGGGGAGGTGTAGGATTTAATAACGGGGAGTATAGTACATGGCCTTGAGTTGTGTCTGCAGGAGAATTTTCAAGTTGCCAAGACCGATTTAGATAGGAAGAGCTAGTAACACTGGGTGTGCTTGTGTGAGCAGGTCCTTGAGCGTTCAGAGGACAAAAAAAAATACACTGTTGAGGCTTAACTGCAGTGGTGATTTCAGATTTGCCAGTACTGGTGGAGATGAATTGGGAATGGAAGGAAAAATTTAAAAATGTTTGCAGAAACAAGACCTGGTGCTGCAGGTGAAGGAGAAAAAAGGCAGAGAAATGAAGCAAAGTAAATGGTAGGAAATTTGTTGGGTCCTTGGAGACTGCATCAACCAGAAATCCTGATCATCTGCTGAGGATGTGTTTTGGTTTTTTTAAAAAAAAAGCATCTGGAGCTGTAGAACTCATATCACTTGAATGTTTCTATATTAATCTTTTTCCAAGTTATTAACTTTGAAATGTGAAAAATCCTCTGTTCATTGTCTGGATTATTTCTGGAAGTAAATCCTTCAGAAGACGGTTAGTAGGCTTAGGAGAACAGATAACAAAGTGCTGGCAACAGCTGGATCCTTGACAGACGAGCAGGAGCACATCTGCCACCGTTTGATCCGATCTGGCTTGTTCTGCTCGTATGTACAGCGCGTGCACGTGTCCCTGGCTCTGGAAAGACCACAGGCAGCTGAATCCAGGAGATCAACGTTGCAGAAACCTTTCCCGAATCACAATTTGCTACTCTTTTAAAAACGGGGGGCAGGAGGTAAATATCCGTGGTGCTAGAGGATTTCTTGCTGCACCGCTCACCAGCAAGTAGGGGAACGTTGGTCTGGGTAGATTTTTCCTTTTTAAAACCTCTCCATAAAATTTCTCGGGGAAAGCTCTAACAGGAAGTGTTTCAGCACGTAACTGCCTCGCAGAGTTGTTTCTGATCACCAGACTCGAGTATTAATGTGTCGTCTGAACGTGTTAATTAAACCGTGTGATGCTATTGTAAAGAGACCTGGAATCAAGCGAAGGTTTAGGTCATGGTCCTTGAATTTTGCAAAGCTTTTGAAGAATCTTGAACAATTTCTTGGTGAAAATAATCCATGCCTGGAGTTAGGTGAAAATTGGGGGGGGGTCGGGGGGGAAAAGCAGGGTTCTTAGGAACATCATCAACACAGACACACCACGGGAGAGTTTACAGATGTCTTTCTGGTTTCTTCAACTGATCAAAGCAAAACCAGTGGGATGAGACTGAAATAGGCAAACCTAGAGATGGCAAAACCTTCCGTACCTGCTCACCAGACTCCAGCGAGCCCAGTGGTGCTCAGCTCTCTTGAGGGTTTTGCATTGTGCTGCCTTTTTCTTCTGGAAGAAATTACAAGGGGCTTGAGGAATCTTGTGCCCAAAGGTGACCTGAGCACATGGTCCATCCACTCGAGCTCTCCACAGCCTCCTCCCAGGGAATTAGGGACTTCTGTCCAGAATTGCAATAAGTGCAGCACTGGTTAGCTGTTTGTTTCCTAATCTGGGATTTTTGCTCCTGCCCCTTTTTTTTTTTAAAGTTCAGCTATTGAAAGTACTGAAGATAATAATTCCTATAAGATGTGCTGTATGAAACTCTAAGGATTGTTTGTCCACTGAAACAGCTATACAAATTATTTGTTCCCTTCTCCCCCCCTTGCTCTAGTCCCAGAGGTATCTAATACTCGGAAATCCCTATTCGGAGAGTTAATGTATCAGACATGCTAATCAAGTCATGCCAGATGGAGTTTATAAATAAACTACACTGCATTGTGTATTCTTAAAATTTGAGTATCAAACACAATTCAAGGCAATATTTTCATAGTTTTACCAAAAAAAACCCCTCCACAACCCAAACATCGCTTCCTTCTTGATTCTGGATTGTGAAGTCGCATCCAGTGGCACAGGGGTTGTTAGAAGAGAAATGAGGAATAGTATAAATGACTGTTAACCATTAAATACCAGTTGAAGTCCAAAGCTGATGCTCCCTGAGGAGTGAACAAGATGATCTTTTCTAACAGCAAAATAAGGGATGTGGCACTTCTGAGGATGCAGAAGGGTTGGTATTTTACATTATCCCATAGGTACCTGGTATCTTCAGTTACCTTTGTGTTTCTCCAAATCACTGCTAGAGCTGGTTCTCCTGGGCTGTCATCTGATGGTGACCGCTTTCGAGGTGCTTCAGAAGATGCCAAGTAGATCCCGTCAACTCCTAAAAATAAGGTACCTGCCCATCTTGGCCATTCCTCATGTCGAGGGACAGTTTTTCCAGATTTTGGAGAGGAAGCGGTAAGCTATCCCGTTGCCAACTGCTCCTTGGGGTGTGTAGGTTGTTAAAGAGCAGAAGAGTCTTTAACGATGCCGCGTGGCCATGCCGTTTCTGACCTTTGCAAAGGGACCTTCAGTGAAGCTGCTGTCCTACAGCCGCAGGATGCATCTGAAGGATGCAGAAAATAATCAGTGCTGAAGTGATTCGTATAGGGATGTGGTTAAACTCTGCACAAAGGCCATATGCTTTTATTAAATCCTCCAAAGTGTGAATGTGATATGAGGGGTTTTCTTAATTTTATCCATTTGTAGATAACTCAACCTTCTCCCTCACCCAGATTTTAGTCACTAGGAAAAAATAGTCTCCACTGTATTCCCTATTTCTAATGAGTTAGAACTCTTACTGCTCATGTACAAATAACACACAAGCATCTTGGTTTATGTATTTTGTCAAATGTTGCATGAAATTCCTGGGTAACAATTTGTTCCAGCGTAGAGGGTTTGAAAATCCTTGCTGTAGGTTTTCTTCCATGAAGCAGCTGCTGGTGCTTTGAATCGGGTGGGTGGGTGGATGTGTGTGCTGTGCCTGAAAGGAAAAAAAAATTCTAGTCAGATGTCAAAGCAAAAATAGGCTATTTTAGAGATTTAGACTGGGTGGAGGAGATGGGAGGCCGACTGCAGAGATGTTAATTACCTTGGGAAGAAAAAGAGTGCAATGGAGTAGGTGTAGCAGGAGATTTACTTAATAGAATTCACATAATCGTGAACCCACTTTCCTTGCATTTAGATGGGTTTTCAGTGAGGGCTTTACCACAGAAATATTTTACCAGAGGAAAACCAGTTATTAGTCTTTTTATTGGAGGGGTGGGGGCTATTTTTACATCTCTTTATGTAAAGGAGGGCAAGAACTGTGTGGGGTTTGTTTGATTTGTTGGCACTTGGGGTTAAAAACGAACCTCATCATTCATTGAATTATCCTGGGGACGCAAGTTGATGCAGGATGGAAAAAAGCTATGTGCAGCCCTTTTCCCCAGGAAGCAAGCAGCAGCAGGATGCGGGATGCTTTATCCACAAACGGTGAGTCTCCTCTCTGCAGAGGGAGCTCAGGTTGGGAAATAAATGCTTTGGACTGCAGCAAGTCCTCTGCGGCTCGCAAGGAGTCCTGGCATCTTCCTCTTTGCCGAGTGCGGATGAATCACTGCGGTTCCCCTTCCACTCCCGCCTCCCGCAGAAATAGAGGATGTAGCCATGGAAGCTTTTGAGGTCTGTTGATGGGTGAAATACCTGCTGTCCTGGTTAACCGTGTAGATCAGAAACCCTCGAAAGCGGTGGCTGGGCAGGCTCACTAGCACGGTAGGGATAAAACGAGGGGTAACCAAAGCAAGAGCCTGGCAGTGTGCGCCCTGCCAGCCGTTGCTCTGCCCTCCCGTCGTGCGCAAACGGTGGAGCGGAGCAGGAGGAACAGCAAAATGGAGAAACCCAATGCTGTCCCTAACATGTGTTTACAATCTTAATTACTCCATACCCTCAGCCTGTCCCAGGTGAAGCACCGTGTGCGTGTCAGCAGATACAGCAAACCTACAAGTGCTCTCACTGCTTTCAGTTTTCCCACGTTTTTTTCCTTGAGGACCTTCTGCAAAGACCTAGCAGAAAGGGCGGGGAGAAAGATTTGATCATGTTTGCTGGCCCTGGTTTGTTAAACAACTATACTTAATCCTCCTGCATTACAGGTTCAGTGTTTTGGCCAAAGGCTGTTCTTTCTTTCATTCCCAAGTTCTTAAGCTGCTGTGGGCATGTCCTTGTGCTGCTCCTGCCTTACTCTGTACAGGTGGCCTCAGCAAGGGACTCTCTTTTTCCCCTTTAATAGCACTGTCTTGATTAACAATGTGTGTGTGTGCTGGCTTTGTAGGACTAGACGTGACATGATCCCAGTGACAGGTTGCTGAAAAGATGTTGCATCCGAGTCTAGAAGCTCTCAGCAGAGGTAGGAAGGATGGGAAGGACAGACAGATTTGCAAAGGACAGTGCAAATCATGGAAACGTAGGTGGGTTAATTCCTCAAGGGAGTTGCTGTACATTTGGGATAGAGAGATAATTTCTCAACGAATCCATCCCTGCCTCCTCACCTTCACATGCAATGTCACAAAGCCCTTCTGATTCACGTCAACTTGATGAGCTGGAAGAACCTGCTGAGCCTGTGATAGCTGTGGCCGGAGGATTTGCAGCTTCTCCCACTCTTCAGTGCTGTTTTTAGCCTGGGATACATTTTTACCGAAGATTAGCATCCTGGTGGGTTGGGGAAATTAGATTTCACAAGGGCTGCAAACTGGAAAGCAGATATTCAGAGGTGTGAAAATGAAATGGGGAGGTTTTAACGTAGTGACTTCTTAATGAGTAGATCCTACGGCCTGCTCCAGCCTTTCTGGAGGTGCGGTTATGTCAGAGTAACAGGTGATGGGAATTTACAGGGGAAATTCCTGAACGATTCCCAAGAGCAAGGGGCCCTTTTCTCATTTCATTTAAGGCAGTTCCAAAACATACTGGATAATATATTCATTAGCTATTTCTTAGCTGTTGTTTTGGTCTTCTTCGCTTTGCCAAGCGGCAAATCCCCGTGTGCTCCAGCTCCGCTCCCCCTGTACTCCAGCCAGCCGGCACGCACGGTCGCCTTACATTGGTGAAACGCTGACGTGGGAAAATGTAATTTCAGGAGCCACATTGGCTTTTCCCCGTTAGTGTCCTGTTGTGATACAAGGAGTGTGGGAGGGGAACCTTCTAAATCCTCGAAGCATCCCCTGAAAGAGATGGCAGCTGTATATACGGGCGCTGCTCATACATTACGAGCAGCGTGAGCTGCCAATACGTTATTTTGTTCCATCTACGCACTCGGGTCGTCTTGTGACCTCTCCCTGCTTGATTTATTTGGCAGGTTCTCTCCGTGGGAAGGCAGCGGGATGGGTGTGTTCCAGCCTATGAATGTTCTGGTCTATGCCAGCTTATTTGCATTCACTTTTATCTGATGAACATACCCGGTGTGTTCCGAAACGTCTGGAGTCATTTCGGGTTGATGGCGCGCTACCTTGGACTGTGAACATTCTTCTGTGTCGTCTTCAGATAAAAATTTAGATCTGTCGGGTTTGTTTTTCTCCCGGAGGAAGCGAAATTAGTGTGAGAATGTGTTTGGCTTAGGCGGATGTATCAGGAATGTTCGCCATCTGATGCGCTTGCATGTCGATGAGAGCAAAGGCGGGTGTTTTTTTTAACGGCACGTAGACAACTCGGTCGGTATGATGAATGAGTTTATTATTCTGTAAGGTGCTTATTGTGTTATGCTCCTCTTTGCCTTTGTCTTTAGGGAGAACTCTTTAACCACTTCAGGGATTGATTACATTTGATTAGAGAGTAGTTTGTCTTTTGAATCCATTATCCTGGATGAAAGTCCACAAGTTTATTCTGTTTTCTGATGCAGCCAGAATTGCACCGTGTGCGTATCATAGGAACAAGGACCAAAGGCAAAGTTACTTCATAAGAGCCCATTTGAATTGATGAGTGGCCTTTCCTTACAGGATTATAATACTGGATTGCAGGTGGGGCTGGGAAAGAGCCTGCGGGCTTATCCTGCCCGCAGCAGCTTTCAGATAGCGCCCTTTCCCTTCTGCGCCCGTCCTCTCGGCTCCTTCTTCCTTTGAAACTTGGAAATTCTGCCTCATCCTTGCATGAAAAAGGAAAAATTTCCCGGTTTGGTTGAACTTTCCCATTGTGGTGGCCACAAATGCTCCCCCTGCCTCCTGCCCTGGCTGGAGACCTTCTGCTGGGGAGATGGAGTGGTGGGGGGTCCTTTCCTTCTGGTCTCATGTAGCCGAGGGGGGCTAGGCTGGGTTACCTGACAGGAGTGCTTGCAAGCCTCGCTTTTCATTGCTCTTTGGAATCGTGACACCCTTTCTTTCTCCTCAACACAACCCAAGTGATTGTTCCCTGGCCAGCGTAGCGTCTCTGCCCTGGAACGGTGACCAGATTTACACGGGAACGGAACGTACAGGCTGCTGCTCCTGGAGTTTAATATTACGGCATCTTCCTGCGAGCGTGAGGGAGGGGAGGATGGGGAGGAAGTCCGGGTGGGTAAGTGCGATGTACCCGCAGCATCCAGCTCCTCTGAACTGTTCCCATGAGCTCTGATTTAATCTCCTGAACTTCTGCTTGGGTTTTCACTTCTCTGTAGGCACGCAGTGTGTCTGAAGTGCCTGACTGGCAGAGGAGGATTTAAGGGAGGGAAAAAAGAAAAGGTAGAGCCGGCTTCCAAGCAGTTTCACTAATTGCAGCTTATTGTAAATTTAACAGATGAACTGTCAGTTTCTTGAAGGTGTGTGATCACCACAACCTTCTCTTGGATTCCGCGCCGGCTACAGAAAAAATTAACCTCTGAGGTGCTGAGCTGATGTAGTGCATTTCATCACCCAGCGAGGTGTTCCTCGGTTTACGGTTTGCAGGCTTCATCCTTCTTTTTATCTTTGATAATATTGGACTGTGGTCCGAAAGATACCTTTGGTGTGCTTTTTTTCTATATTTGTATTTACTCAATGATTACTGTAGGAGGCACAGAAGAATTTTATTCTCCTCAGACTCTGCTTCCAGTGAGCAAAGCTTTTGCTTTTCAATAGAATGGGTCATTTCATTAGTTTTTCCCCACAGATGTCTAATGTGATAGGCACAGTAGGATTAAAATAATACTTCTTATAGCTTGAAATTTCTAGGTATTTCATAGCTTCTAAAATAAATTCTGTAACTTGAGAAGCTAAACATTTGTAAGTAGTTCATGTCTGATGTAAGATTTTTGAAGAAGAAATATACATGTAGCACTTTCCTTACAGTTTTTGGAAAGCATCCTGATTTTTCTGGGTTGGTGGTAGCTTTTCTTCCTGTTCTTGTGACTGCATCGTGCCATCCTCATGTCATCATTGTCAAAACCCTACATCAAATCTTTGATTTTCTTTTAATTTAAAGCTCTGAAATCACACTTGGATTTTACATTGGCTGGGTTTCTCGGTGTGAATTAGCCGGAGGAGGGCGCGTCTGGGTAGCTTCGCTTACACCTCTGCTTGTCATCCAGCCATCCAAAAAGAAGTTTTGGCCCCAAAAGCTGTCTGTATGGTGCGTGTTGGCCAGCGCTGGCTGCAGAATCACCTCTCCCTCTTTCTTGCCCTGTTTTTTCTCATGCCAAAACCCAGTTTCAGGAGTACCAGTCACCTGGTCCTGCTCTGGTTTGATCCTTTTGTTGGAACTTTCAGTGGTAGGAAATGGCAGAAAATCACGTTTTATTTGAAAGAGATGGTGCAAAAAGAGGGAACCACTGAAGCAGAGCAATTTCGAAGAAAGCAAATAAAGGCATCAACACAGAGGTCAGAATTTAGGGGTAGGGAGGGAGGCAAGTACATTTCTCTGGTAGATTTAATTCTTTCTCTGGTAGATTTAATTCACACTTTTTTTTGCTAAATGTAAATGGTAGTGTAGGACTTAGAATACATAGTAAAGGATGTTGCCAGGATACTTCCTGATCACGTTAATTAAACTGTCCCCCAGATTTGGCTTAATGACTGCATAATTTGCATATTGGAAATGATGTTATGCATTACTAAAGAAAGCTCCTCTTCTGTGAGCAGGAAAAACTTTGTACATGAATTAATTTCCAGGGGAAGGAGTCTCTAGACTCATATAATGATGTATCTTGAAAATAAAATTAAGATTTTTCAGAACGAACTGACGTATATCTCATTCCTTTTTGCAAGATTACAATTTTATGCTTGTTCCACTAAGTTCCTTAGAGACTTCATCCCAACAGTCTCTCATGTTGGCTATTTCTTTAATTACAAGAACCGCTGTTGCTTTCAAGGTTGCCGGTGGTGAAGCAGATATGGAGTAACTTGTGTGAAGTGACAGAATATTTGACTTGAGACTCACACCTGGCACTGCATGTGCATTGTTTGTGGTGCCCTTCACCACCCCCCCAAGTTTAACTCATTATTTAGCCATCAGTTTCTCCTTATCTTGTTTTTAATTGGGTTTTTTTTGTTTAATTTCTGGCATGTGTCAGGCATCCTACTTGTGGATGTCTGAGGCCAAATGGAGAATTGCGGAATTATCTCTTTGCTCTTCCAGTCTGAGGGCAGGTGTTGCTGGTGGACCCCCTGCTTGGAGGCCTCCGGCCATCCCGGGTGGCTGGCGGGGGTGTGGGAATAGCCGTGGGCCTTTGTAATCCAGAAAAAAGAGGATTTTGCATTGGCATTTCTACTAGGGTCATTACCTGGCTCCTGTCCCTGCTGTCGCTTTGAGCTCAGTGATGTTCCTGAACTGCAGGACAGTCCAGACCATGGCAGGGCTTTGGATAAAGAATACAAACCATCGAAATTCCTGCATGAACTGAGACAAGATAGAAACCGGATTGTTTTGGGGGAAAAAAGATCTTCTGAATACATCAATTTCCTCATTTAGACTACTAATTGCTTTGGATGATATCGTTGCTAGGATATGCATTTCCGATATGGTTTCTATTTTTTAATTCTTTTTTTGCTCTGTTTTTAAACAGGTGATCATAAACAGCACAATCACACCCAACATGACCTTCACTAAAACGTCGCAGAAGTTCGGCCAGTGGGCAGACAGCAGAGCAAATACTGTGTTTGGTTTGGGCTTTCCCTCCGAGCAGCAGCTGACGAAGGTACCGGGGGCTCACTGTGTTTCTTCAAGGGTCACCTTGTTTCTAATTAATGAAGAGTTGCATGTACCCACCCGAGCTCTTCTGAGTGGCATGCTTCTGCAAGTCCTCTTCGCCTGTGCCCATCTCCTGTATAATTACCTGGTGTCTGTATGTACGGAAGCAAGCAGTATTTCAAATTTTAAGGTCAAAACTATACATTAAATCTGATGATGGTACCTGTGAGGTGATCTCGATGGTATCTTGCCCAGCATGGCTGAAAGCATTTGTGTTTTCAGATGTTTACAGAAACAACCTGAACCCTGAAGTATTTGTTGGCATCTCCCTGCCCTGGGTGACCATTTCAGCTGAAAGCGGCACCAAAAGCGAAGGGAACCAGGACTGTTAGCATTAGGGCTGCCAGATGTCTCTGAAGGAAGAGAGTAGCTACCCCAGCCTCAGAATTGTGCCTTTTGATGACTTGGTAGCTAACGAGGTAGAGTTGCCAGCCCCTGGGGCTTGCTGGTGCCCTGGTTTTGCAGATACCCACTGTTGGTGTTGGTGCTCTCAGGAGGCTCAGTAAACTGAGCTGGCCTGAAACAATACTGCGTTTTTGGCATTTCAGCTCAGCGCTGTGATTTGCAGCCCTGAGCTAAAGCGGTTTTATCACAGAGCTGGGGAGGTGATAGTGGGTTGTGGCAGAGGCGGTGGATGAGTAGCCGGGCAGGTCTGACACCAGGTTTGCTGGCAGAGCTGCACCCCAAAGGTGGGTTTGGTGTTGATGCAACACTTGCCTGGACCCCAGACTGGCTACAACAGCAGGCTTGCAAAGTATGGAGCTGCCTCTCGTAATGAATAAGCAGTGGTTGAAAATATATCCTCTGTCATTAGATTAGTAGTCTTGCCAAGCGCTCATCAAGCAGCTGAGGTGTTTGTTCAGGCAGGAGAACACCCCTCCTTATCTAACACATAGTTGACACTTGAAGCATGACTACTTGGCACTGGGTTTTGTCAGTTGACTCAACATAGTGTCCTTGGGCATGGCACACAGTCTCTCCTGCTGCTGTCCTCTTGTGTGCTTTGATATGCAAAGAATCAGGAAAACAAGATGTTTCTTGCAGCGTCTAAAATAGCAAAGGCAGACCATTGCAATAGAAGGAGAACCTTTCCATCAACTGAATTGTTGTAGGGATTTATTTTACTAAGTCTCTCTCACTGAGTTGTTGCAATTTCCAGAGAATTGCATTTTTTGCAAATATTTCTTAAAGGTAAAGCATATTATACCTTTTACATTAAATTGGTTTTGGGCTTGGCTTGTCCGTAAAGGTGCCATGGCAATAATCTGCTCTTTTGGGATGCTGAGGCCACCCAACCATCACAGGCAAAACTGTCTTTTTAAAAATGAGGTGCTGATTATGTTTTATGATGCTTAATCAGGTGTGGAGGACTGCTCATTTCACCTAGGCATAGTCTTGACTCTGTGGCAGAGGTGTTCATAAGAGCTAAATCAGTAGTATGGGAACACAGGAGGATTACGGTGGACCTAGGGGAATAGTTTGTTTCCAGTAACAGATAAGCATGATAAAGTGCAACATTTGGACAACAAATGAAAGGATTTGGATAGTAATTTTTAATCCCGGATTACTGAAGTCACGTCTCTGCAAGATGACAGGTACCTCAGTGGGGGCTGGGGTTAAACATGCACCAGGCGCTGCGTGCTGAGGCTGACCTAGGAGACGGGAGGTATAACAAGGCACATTTGGAGGTCCTTGCAAAAATGGTAGAGATTTTACCATATCAGATTTTGCCACATTCTCCAAAACTGTCCAAACACCTTCCTAGAATACGTCTAATGCTGGTGTCAGAATGCAGCTCTTCAGTGGTCATGTGGCTGGACTAGAGCCAACCTGAAAAACACGTCGTGTGGGCACAGCGGCCCCAGCACCGGCCCTGTTTCTCTCCAGGTTGGTTTGCACATCTGTGTGCACTGCAGGATCTGCTGAAAAGGCCACTGCTGCTAAAACAGCCTTCTACTTGCAGGAAAAGCTTTCCAAACCAGCAGGAAGACATTTTCTGGACAGGATATTGAAGGGAAGCGTGAGGGGAGCAGTTCTGAAAATTGCTCGGTATGATCTATCTAGAAAAAAAAATCTGACAGTTATTTATCTGGAAAATGTTAGAAAACCTGGTTTATTACCACCGTGCAAAGCAATGGGACAAAGATATGCTTTATCTCCCATGCTCCTCAGTTTAATTATTGAACCATTAGTATGAAAGATCAGAGATGGTGGAGAGATTATGGATGTATAAGTGTATTGGGAATAGTAAAGTAAAGTTTCATTTTATGTTGATATCATTACAATTTATAAAAGACCTAAATTAAAGCTTGCCAGTTTTACTGGAAATAATCGAAGCTTTTAGTCAGGAATTGGAAGGAAACACTAAAACTCCACTAAGCCAGAGATCAATAGCCATGGCTTTAAACATATAAATAAATAAATAAGGCTGAAAGATGCCTGCTGAAAACAATGAATAATAATGAGACATGAGAAGAGGTTGGCACGCCTGAAAACATCTGCATTTTTAAGTGTATTGGTTGGCCTAATAAAAGATACTGCCTCTTTCTAATGCCTTGCTTCTCGTGAGATACTTAAGCATTAATCCATACCTATAGGGAAAAGCAGTTCAAATTAAACATGAGCCATTAATGAAAACTGCATTCAGTGACCTAGTAACCTAATTACCATTCACATTGATTGGGAGGAGCCCAGGGCTTAAAGTTGATGCCCTACTCAGGGTCCTTTTCCCCTCTTGCAGGACTCGCTGACCCTCCTTTCCCCCCTTCCCACCCTGGGCTTCAAAAAGGTCTCAAGACATTCCTCATACATTGCCGCAGCCAGATCGAAACGGGTGGTGTGCCTGGGTGTGATGAGGAGGCAGGGCTGGTGCTGGAAGGGCAGCGATGTGTTTTGCACACGAAGCGGTTAAGCCAAGTTTCTGCCGTCATTCAGGATGCTCCGACGCAGCCGTGCGGTCTGCAGAGCTGTGGGTAGCCAAGGGCATGGGGACAAAGATTTATACCGGTGAGAAACCCCGTAAACCCAGACTTTGCACACCATAAAGCAACGGTGTCCAGCACCTGTGACGCACCAGGCTTTATTTCTATGCACGCGTGCGCTTTACGTGTGCGACATTTGCCAGACACTGTGTTGCAGGGGAGACAGCTCAGAGTAGAGCTCCCAGTGTGCAGCGCAGCCCCAACCCAGTCCAGCCGGTTTCGGTGCTGGCAGTGCACCACAGCAAAGTACCAGCTGCTTTCTGGAGTAAATACCCTTGTTTCCTGCCGACTTGCCCGGTACCGCAGGCTCACCCTGGGAGAACCACGGGCGAAGCCACGCGTGCCTTGTGGGTCACGTCACATCACCCAGCCTTCTGCAAGCTGAGAGGCTGGTGAAATATTTATGACACTGCTTTGGGTGGGAGCAGCTGGTTCATCTGTGTGACACTGGCACAGTTTGCCAGTCGGAGACGTAAAATATTATGCCAGGTCAGGAGCTTAAAATTTATGCATACAAAATAATGCTTTTTAATGTATAAAATGCTAAAAGGTCTATTTAAATATATATATATTTCTCCAGGTGACAAGCTAGCTGCAGATTTTAACAGCTTTTCAATAAATTGTGCAAGAGTAGCATCCTGGAGTCCCCATGAAATGTCACTGGCCGAGGCTCAGAATCGAGCAGTGCTCGTGGGCTGCAGCAGCTCCACACTAAAAGGCTTCACGAGTGTTGGTAGCAGCAAATCTTTTCTTAGTCTTACTCTCGCAGCTTCCAGGGGCATGGGAAGACACGTCATATCATCCATGGTGGACTATGGGGTTAGTGTTTAGTTAGCATTTTTCCTACTTCAGTCTTATTTTTGTGCTAATTTTGAGGAACTTTGCCCGAGGACCAGGGTGGAGGAAAGGGAAGATGAAGGGAGTAAAGATTGAAGGAGGAGCATGGTGATCTTTTTAGTTGTTTTTTGAGTATTTATACATGCATCGTCCCTTGAGACCGCATTTACCACGTTTTCATTTACTAAACAGAAGATTATTTCACTCTTAACGAGGAATTTCACATTTATAAAGCACTCCCTGTTGTTACAGTGGTTTGATAGCTCCAAGTCAATTTAGATCTTGGAGGTGGCACATGATTTTGCAGCATCAATCATTTATGTTTGGGTCAGAAGAAGTCGGTTACTGGAGAGACAGCTTCTCTCTAATTTCTGCCAGTGATTAGACACTGTGGCCATGCCATCACTCCGAGATGGCCTTGGGGTCTGGGTAGCTTCAGAAACACCCGGTCTGTGGTTGTAGCAATTAGCGTTGGTAATGCTACACAAGTTTGGGCTGTCACCACCGTGTTGCTGCACTCAGAGGAGTAATCAAGTGAAAGCTTTAATGTCATAACAAGCCAAGTGGTCCTCTGTAGCTTTCAAAAATAGACTGTTAGTACGATCTAGCAGGTATTAATTAGCTAAGAATGGAAAAGAAGCGGCAGCAGAACTCCTTATGGACTGACAGTTTCCAAGTGTGGAGGTTAAACAAAAAACAGAGATGGTCTTTCTCTATCATTTCTGTTACAGCCATCTTCACGTTTGTAACAACAATAGGAACGAAGGGTAATATTTTGACTCTTAAAGGCAAAGATCTGTCACTAAGATGGTGAAAAAATCAGTTATTTGTACTTGTTTCTAAAAGCAAATATGTTAAATACATGTGTTGGTAAGCTAGAAACGTGACTGAAATCTATTGTGCAACGAGATCGCTATTGGCTTATATTGAAGATTAGCTCTGCTCAGTCATATACAATTTTTTATTACAAAAAATGTGGGAAAATGTCCTTTTCTTCTCAGCTCATATCATTTTTCCACATCAGTCTCCTGTGTGCTTTATGAAGATAGCTGCGAAAATAAAATTTGATAGATTGCTTCCAATTCTTTTTGTCTTTTCATATTTCATACTGTGCATGAAGAACCCTCATAAATTTTTCATACTTGCCCATAAAGATTTATTGCAAAGGAGAGACTCAAACCAGCCCTTTACTATTTGCAAGAAACCCAAGTGTAGAACTTAGTGTTGATACAATAGTTTGGAAATGATCAGTTTGCTATAGCTGTTTTGTCACAGCAGGAGATACATTTTGTGTAACGTTGGAGTTAAATCACTTAAGGCAAGATTGTAATGTGGTTGTTCCTAATGATCTTTATAGTGCTACAAAGGTAATCAAGTCATTTGTGTGTGTAGTGACAGCACGTGCCATCAGATAGCAACGGCTGCCACCGGAGAGCACGTACTTTGCATGTGCAATTTCAGCTGTTGTAGAGAAAACAGCTGGATTGAGAGCTCTGTCTTCAGACAGAAGCATCGTCACAGATCGTAGTCTACACCCAAAATTTCACTCGGCTTTGAGAATGTGCTCGTCCCTGGCATTTAAGAATGATGTATGTGTGTTTGTTGGAAATTTCCATTTGTGTGTGTTATACAAAACACAGGCGCCTGCACATACACATCCAGATTTCTCTTAGACCAGCTGGAGAAGATTTGTTTTATCAGTCTGTATAGTCCCAGTATTGTACTGAGAGAGAGCCTGCTAAACACCTGCCCTAAATCTAAAAGTTAGAAGGTAAGATTAGTAACTGGATAATGATTCTTCCTATTCCTTGACTATAAAACATGATGTTTTTTTCATGCTTTTATTTACAATTTTGTCATAAGTGTTCTAAATTATCCAAGGATATAATGGCAATTCTTCACAAACTATACAATAAAATTCACCTATTTATATTTTTACTTCTTATATGTCTTTCTAGCATTTCAGGTCTCTCAAATGACAGGCAAGACTGAGTTGCTGTAGCAGAAAGACAAAGATACCCATTCTTTTACTGGATCCATCTTAATTAAAAAAATAAAAACTATGGATTATGCCTTTTCTTCCACCTTTGCAATGCTCCTTTTAAAACTCTGAACACTGTTTATAGCCCTGCAGCCCTGGGGCTGGCTGTGATAATACTTGTATTTCGAAAGTGCCAGGCTGGCCTGGGAGCGGGTGTCCTATAGCAACTTGTAGAGATTGGGATCGTTACTTTCCATCTCTATCTTTCCTGTCTCCCGGGCCCCCAGTTTGACATCACCCTCTATAGGAAGATCTTCAAGCCTTTCCCTGAAGTTTTCTACCTTTATTTCTGCCACTAATAAGAAGATTAGGCCAGAGAAGCTGTGTTTTCATGCAGCCCCATCGTACATCCACATCTACCTTCTTCTCATTGTTTCTATGTCTTGATAATCCCTTGCTTGCATCCTGCAGATGAGCTCATTTGCATTCTTTAATTTAATTGACTGGCTCCTAGGAATGGAAGACACTGATAATTTTTTTATCCAAACATATGCCTTTTATACTTTCAACTTTAATGACTGTCAACATCAAGTGAAACGGAGGAGGAGGGGGAAAGAAACAAAACCAAATCAAACCAGGAGGCACTTTTCCTCCATGGGTTTATACTGTGATCAGCCAGGGCTATGAAGATGTCCCTCTTTTGGAAACACCCCTGCCAAAGAATTTAATTTTTATTTTTCTTGACAACACTTTTAAATTACCAAAATTATTTGTTCACTTTTGGAGATCCATGAACCAGATAAAGGCAGTAATCTGATTGGTTTAACAGATGGTAAGTCATTTCAATAAATACCTTTCATGCTTTCTCCAGTTTGCAGAGAAATTCCAAGAAGTGAAAGAAGCTGCCAAACTAGCAAGAGACAGATCTCAAGAGAAAATTGAGACCTCAAGCAATCATTCCCAGGTTTGTAATACAGCTTTAATACCTGTACGCATACAGGATGAAGTTAAATTTTCTAATGGACTGTACCAGCTTCTGGCAGTAAGCCTAAAATATATAAAAGGAAGGTTGCTGAAGGTAATGGTCAGCTGCTGGACACGAGCATTGTCAGAGGAATGTTTTTCATCCGTCCATGGTCTTTGCATTCATTTAAATCTTGATTTTTTTTTTCAGCAGCCCCTGAGCTGTGATAACTTTTTAATAGCAGGGAAAGCTGTATATCCCTTGATTTGTACTGTTACACATAGTTGGGGTGACTGGAGGGTAAGTCAGTGCAGTGCTTCAGCAGACAATAAATGGGATTCGTCGAACTACTTCGGTAGACGTTCAGCTGGCCAGCGGAGAGGCTGACACGGTGGCTGTAGCGTTTCCTTGCTGTGCTGTGACTGATGGAAAGCTGTGATGTGGGTAGGGAGGTGGTGCTTCAGGGAGTGCTTGGAAGAAGCTTGTGTTGTGGATTTGTGCCATACGTTTTCCTAGACAGCGCACCTTGATACAGCCAAGTGCCTCTGTATCCAGGGAGAGCTGGGTTTCTTACAAATTGAGGAAATGGAGCGTTGCCCCAGCCTCTGTGTTGGACTGTAATTGCACGTGCATTGCACTGGGTAAGGATGAACCCTGATCAGTGGGCATTTGGGGTAAGGATGACCCCTGATCAGTGGGTGTTTGGGGTAAGGATGACCCCTGATCAGTGAGCATTTGGGGTAAGGATGACCCCTGATCAGTGAGCATTTGGGGTAAGGATGACCCCTGATCAGTGGGTGTTTGGGGTAAGGACGAACCCTGATCAGTGAGCATTTGGGGTAAGGATGAACCCCGTTCAGTGAGCGTTCGGGGTAAGGATGAACCCTGATCAGTAGGCGTTCGGGGTAAGGATGACCCCTGATCAGTCAGCGTTCGGGGTAAGGATGACCCCTGATCAGTCAGCGTTCGGGGTAAGGATGACCCCTGATCAGTCAGCGTTCGGGGTAAGGATGACCCCTGATCAGTGGGTGTTTGGGGTAAGGATGAACCCTGATCAGTGGGCATTCAGGACCTGGGCTAACGTTTGGAGGAAAGTTAGATGAACTTTGATCAGAGAGGAATTCAGATGCATCATCAGAAAAAAGTTGCTGAATGCTGTTAGTTTTTCACGTAACCTCCTTTGTGGGGTCCACAAATACCTATCTGAGAGGTTGGCTTCAGATATTTGTTCTTTAAAGGATTTAGTCATGGCCTTTATGGTTCACTTCCCTCATTCTCTGCGGGTGATCAGCACCAAGCAGTGTGTGGATGGTTATCTCTTTTGCAGAGTGCTATCTTCTTTTTTTTTTTAAATTTTGGGTTGGACTTTCTGTGCTTCCAGGTGCACTGTAGTGTTTCATTACCTTAGAGAAACCAAACAACCTGTAGAAAACACAAGCCTTGTCAGTTAAAGCACTTACAGGGTTTTTTTGAACACTTTAAACTTCCATTTTATCATTATAATTTTTTCATTCTTTTTAAAGGGACCAGCTTTGCACCCAAAATGTAATGTGTTTGTTACCACTGTTCTGCCAGGAGAATGTATCTGGCCTAGGTCTCAGCAGGGTGGTGTGGGCTCAAGATTACAAAGATGTCGGTGTTGTGGTGTTGCAGGAGACAACCGGTGTTCGTTTGTGTGCTGTGCTGCAGGAATCCGGACGTGAAACACCATCTTCCACTCGAGCATCTAGCGTGAATGGGACAGACGATGAGAAGGCATCCCACGGGGGTCCTGCTGAGGCACATCTCAAGTCTGAGAATGATAAATTAAAAATTGCTCTAGCCCAAAGGTGAAGTTCCTTTAATGCCTAAATTGCATTGGAATAGCGTGCTGTAATTATCTCATGGCTAATGATATTAACAGAAATAATTCAAATGTAATTGCGTTAATTTAAAATGATGCAGCAGAGTGGATGAATGAGCAGATTTTAGCAAGTACCTCCTGGTATCCAATTGAGAGGTATTTAGTTTTTTCCTGATCTAGTTCATGATGAAATAAGATCTCTTTTCTTCTGCTGATGCCAACTCTTATAACCATTTTCGTTTGTGAAGTTTTAGAGCTGCAGAAATAACATTAAAGCCATGAGGGAGCAATTGCTACCAAGAACATGTGAAGCCAATCTCTCTTCCTCTATCAGTTTGCTACATTTACTTTGATGAAAATAGATACAGATATTTAAAATTATAAAAGGAAATTAACTCAGCCATAAAAAGTTGAAGTGAGAAATATAATTTCACCGGGCTGCTTAGATGGGGCTTAGCTGTGGACAATGGCCCCTGAAGTTTTTTTTGGTTTGTTTTTTTTTTTTGGTATTTGCTCTGATATTTTGAACATTGATTTGAAAATTCTGAGAAGAGTAATTTGCAGCTGTAGTGAAAATACAGGCGTTGGAGTATGCAAAGTTACGACATGAAATAGAGCGATTTTCTACTGAGCCCCGAGCGCGCGGGGAGTTTCCAAGCCTTCCTTCCGTTCGCTCTCTGGTCTTGTGCGCTGTGCTGCCGCCCAAAGCTTTGGGAAATGAGAGGTTTAATTCTTCAGCGTTACCTAACACTTTGATATTTAAGGCTGACCCTTAAAAAAAAAGTCAAATATAGTGTCAAACCCTCCCCGCCAACATCATCGGTTCTACAAACGCGTGGAGCCGCGCCGTTGCGCGGGCAGCGCGCAGGGTGCCGTGAGGTGCCTTCACTTCCCAGGGCTAACGGCACCCTGGTTTTCTCAGCTCGTCCAATGTGAAGAAGTGGGAGACGGAGCTGCAGACGCTGCGGGAGAGCAACGCCCGGCTGACCACGGCGCTGCAGGAGTCCGCAGCCAGCGTCGAGCACTGGAAGAAGCAGTTCTCTGCCTGCAAGGAGGAAAATGACCGGCTGAGGGACAAGGTAGGGAGCGTACCTTGACGGCAGGGGTTGCGGGCCGGGGTCGTAAGCCAGAAAGGTTTAAAAAGTGGGATTACCATTGCATATCCCTTTCAAATCTCTCTGAAATACTGCCAGATGATGATAGGCAGCAGGCATGGTTATGGCCTGGTTACCCACAGCAGAAAACAACTCAGAAGTTTAAATTCTTAAAGCCTCAGTTTAGTCGTTACTACCGTCCCTCAAACGATACTGGGTCTGGTGAGACCCCACCTGGAGGGCTGCGTCCAGCTGTGGAGCCCTCAACATCAGAGGGATATAGACCAGTTGGAGCGAGTCCAGAGGAGGCCACGAAGATGCTCCGAGGGCTGGAGCCCCTCTGCCATGGGGACAGGCTGGGAGAGTTGGGCTTGTTCAGCCTGGAGAAGAGAAGGCTCCGGGGAGACCTTATAGCACTTTCCAGTACCTGAAGGGGCTACAAGGAAGCTGGCGGGGACTTTTTACAAGGGCCTGTAGTGACAGGACAAGGGGTAATAGGTTTAAACTGAAAGTGGGGAGGTTTAGATTAGAGATCAGGAAGAAATTCTTCACAGAGAGGGTGGGGAGGCACTGGGCCAGGTTGCCCAGAGAAGCTGTGGATGCCCCATCCCTGGAAGTGTCCAAGGCCAGGCTGGATGAGGCTTGGAGCAAACTGGTCTAGTGGAAGGTGTCCCTGCCCATGGCAGGGGGGTTGGAACTAGATGATCTTTAAGGTCCCTTCCAACCCAAACCAGGCTGTGGTTCTATGACACGGTGCTGTTGGTAACAGCCCCCACGGGGCTGGCACCAGCCTGGGCACGGGGAGCCTGGTATCTGTGAGCCCTCTTGCAGGGATAACTTCATTCTATTCATTCATGTCTTTGGAAAAGTTGGATCCTTGCTTAGATGGATCACTTGGATGTTTGGAGTAGAGATCAGATTGTATCAGTCTTTTTTTGTTTCGTGTTTGCTTTCAGAGGGAAGGAATTTCTTATCTTCTCCTAGGTCAGTAGGCTGCAAATAGTATTTCAGTGTTGGAGGTGGCCTGGGTTGTCTGTCAGCACTGAAAATCCCTGTGGAGCAACCATTTCCTGAGGCAAATATTCTCTATCCATTCACATGGTTTTTTAGGTGTCCACTCAAGGATCAAACCAGAGCTGGACTAACTGCTGTTACATCAACGAACTCATATTAGTTGTTACATTATTTGGGTTCCTACATCCAGTCTCTTTTGGATAGGGGAGTGAGAGACTGGGACAGTGTGTTACTAGAAAGTATCATCATTTGCAGTGTAGGTTTTTTACTCTTCTTTGCTGTTGCAGAGAAATGCTGTTCTCATTAACTGAGGAAACATGCCCTATCTCAGTGGCTGTAGCCTAGATATCTGGAGATTATCAAAACACTCCCTTACTACAGCTGCAAAGTCATCACACTTTGATGTTGAACTCCTCATGGGGTTCAACAAGGCCACGTGCAAGGTCCTGCACCTGGGTCGGGGCAATCCCAGCACAAGGACAGGCTGGGTGGAGAGTGGATGGAGAGCAGCCCTGAGGAGAAGGATTTGGGGGTACTGGGGGATGAAAAGCTGGACATGAGCCGGCCGTGTGCACTGGCAGCTCAGAAAGCCAACCGTATCCTGGGCTGTATCCAGAGCAGTGTGGCCAGCAGGGCGAGGGAGGGGATTCTGCCCCTGTACTCTGCTCTGGTGAGACCCCACCTGGAGTTCTGCGACTGCTTGGAGCAAGTCAAGGAGGTCACGAAGATGCTCTGAGGGCTGGAGCCCGTCTGCCAGGGGGTCATGCTGAGAGGGTTGGGCTTGTTCAGCCTGGAGAAGAGAAGGCTCCGGGGAGACCTTATAGCACCTTCCAGTGCCTGAAGGGGCTACAAGGAAGCTGGGGGGGACTTTTTACGAGGGTCTGTAGTGACAGGACAAGAGGGAATGGGTTTAAATTGAAAGTGGGGAGGTTTAGATTAGATATCAGGAAGAAATTCTTCCCGGAGAGGGTGGGGAGGCACTGGGACAGGTTGCCCAGAGAAGCTGTGGATGTCCCATCCCTGGAAGTGTCCAAGGCCAGGCTGGATGAGGCTTGGAGCAACCTGGTCTAGTGGAAGGTGTCCCTGCCCATGGCAGGGGGTTGGAACTAGATGGTCTTTAAGGTCCATTCCAACCCAAACCATTCTATGATTCTATACCAGTGAGTAGCCAGACTGTGCAGAAGGCTCTCTGTGTAATGTGCTGTCTTTCTACACTGAGAGATTTTCTGGGCTTTTCCCCCAAGTAGGTTCCTTTCTCGATGTTGATGCTGCACCACTGCAGCGCCCTGGGAAGTTCCTTCTTCTTTGTTAATTAGGTCAGGATTTTTTGCATATTGCTCTACCTTCAAATGAGGGAAGTTATAATCCCAAAGCAACACGAAGCTGAGCATTGAAGTACGTACTTTAATGAGGTGGCCCGTCGGCCTGTGGGAAGTGCATCTCCTGGGAGCTAAGTCCAGAGCCGGCAGGAGGAGGTGCGGAGAGAGCAAAGCACGTCCCTGGGCGAGAGAACAAAGCAGCCTACGTTGCTCTGAACCGGTTCTCCCCCCAAAGTTTTGATGTTGTGTCCCTCGTTCTCCAGCTAGAATAATAAGCAACCCCTGAGGAGGCAAAGCTGGGAGCGCTGGAGAGATTCCTTCTCCTTGCTGCGTTAAGAAAACCCATCCCTTGTAGCCTCGTGTTGGTTTCAGAGAAGTGAAGTGCAGATTTTATCCCCAGATCCACTTATTTTAGCTGCTTGGTGTTTTGTGCATTCCGGAGATACTGTGCGAGAGAGAATAAACACAGTCCCAGGGCTTCCTAGTGGATGTGTAAATTGGCTCTTTTTGAGGAAAGAAGCCATAATTTGGTTGCAGTGAATCAAGTGCTATGATCTAGGAAAGAGATCATGACAAATCAAAATTGCCCGTGCTTCCCCCTGCTCCACAGGGCAATGCCCATTTGCTTCAGCTGTGTTCTGCCCCAGATTTTCAGAAAGCTGAAAAATTTCACCTCATGTCTGCCTTTTCTTAAAGATTGAAGAACTGGAGGAGCAGTGCAACGAAATAAATAAAGAGAAGGAAAGAAACGCGCAGCTGAGTAGACGTCTCCAGGAACTGGAAACAGAACTTCAGGACAAAGAGCTGGTAAGGATGCAGAAAAGGCCAGGCTTTGGAGTTGGAGTGGGTCTGCCTGCTTCTCGCTTGGGCCATAGGTTTATGGACTGGCTCACCTACGGCCAGAAGCAGCCCGATGTCTCAGGGTGTTGCCTGTCTCTAGATTTTCCATGTACAGCTCCTTAACAATCCGATAGGGTTCCTCAGTCTCCGTTTCCTGATGTGTTTACGCTCTCCGCGAGCACACTTGGATTTGGCAGCGGTTGACACGCGTGATGCTTTCACGTGTACGACATTCCTAATGGAAGAGCTGGAGTGGGGAAACTTGTTGCCCAAAGCCAGCCAGCTGTGTGCAGAGACCAGTTGCGTTTGCCAGTCCCCATGAATTCTGTGGACATCAGGACCATCGTTAAAAAGGCATCGGTTACAACATAACTTGAAGTTTGTGTACCGAGTCCTGTTTCTTTTTTCAGGTGGCTTGTAGTCTTCAGCTTTTCTGTTTTACGGTCTCCCTCTCATCTCAGGGCTAATGCCATGGGTGAGAAAGTCAGATTCATTTAGAGCACCCCACTTTGTCATTTTTGACATGCAGGGTGTCACTTTCCTAAGGAGAGTGATGTTGATGGCTTGGAGCCCCTGAACAGTGGGGAAAATAATGGGATCCTTGGTTTTTCCCTTCATTACAGTGACCAGGGGCTCTGTGCTGGCTGAAGAGAAAAAGCTGTCAGCAGGTGCAGTGAAGTTTGCCATGCGCCATTACAGCATCTCTGCTGGTGCTCTTAAAAGCAGTGCTGTTAAAGGGTTTTAAGATGGCACAAGGAAATAGTTTAGGGAGATGGATTTTGATGCACTGTTATAAATATAATACGTTTTTCAGCCCCATATTTCGAAGGAAAATGTCATGCTTTCTTCCCAGCCTTTCTGTGGTAATAGCACGTATAATGACCCTTATTCTCTGCCAGCGCTTTCCTCAAGATTCATATTTTTGCGGTACCAAATGAACCAGAAAATTGATTGACTTGTGAATATTACATGCCCATCTTCCATTTACACTGACAATCTACTAACTTGTTTTCAAACTGCATACATATATTATCGGGTTCTTGATTAGGTCTAAAGCACCCATACGTAACCTTTTCACGGGCTGCGATTCAAACCGGCATGAAGCCTGCTCATGGACGCTGCCGTGTAAGAGGAGCTGCTGCTATCCTCTCCATGCAGGAAATGAGGAGAGAGGCATGTAAAGAGATGGGAATCAGGACAGGGCTATCTAGTGAAATATTTATATCTCAAGCTATTCAGTGAAATATTTACATATTTTATACATATATCTCTCATATACCATATGCCACGTACCATATATATATATATAGTGCATATTATACTATATATAGTAAGTATACAGCATGGTAGTTACAAATGTAGTAAGCATATATAGTATAATATATTTATATTTTGAGATGTGAGCTCCCCGGCATTACTTATGTATGTACACATATACATGCACAAGAGTTCGTATCTCAAAACAAAGGGTAAGTTACCCTTTCTTTCCCCTATATCAGCAGCTGAGACATTGCCTGGATATAGTTGCTCTTACATTAGTTAAATTTTTTGGCACAGTTCACAAAAAATCTGTAGTATTATATGATTTCTGTTCTTATACTAATGTAAACAGATGCTGAAAAATGAAGGGAAACAATAAAAGCAGTTAGAATTGTCTGAGAATTACAGAATTTCTCAAAAAAAAAAAAGATCTGATGTAATGGTGCTTTTGGCAAACCTTGGAAGAAAGCAACGTGCCCTCCAGGATATGCTGGATTCTTGGGAAATTTGGGTGAGACTGGAAGTGCTGAGTATTGATGTACTTTGAACGTAGGGAATCAGGGGGACTTGAGGAAAAACGTTATTGTCTGGTTCTGGGGAAGAGCTTGGCTTGCAGATTCTGTTATTATTCTCATATTATGCCGCAAGTTCACCCGTTAGGGAAGAAGTCACCTTTCCAAATCACGTAGCCAAGAGATCTGCCGTTCAGGTAGGACAGCTTTAGCCGTCCTGTGTCAGTACAGCTCGGGGGGATACACCCCTGCACACTCTTGGCACCCTCACCTACGGTGGGCGGTTTCTGGAGGAGGATCTTGCGCTCTCTCCACGTCACAGCGTTTCTCTTGGACCTGCATTGTGCCTTTCAGATGCTCTGACGATCCTTCTGCAAAATGTGCAGGCTTTCTTTGAGTCTTTCCCTCCTTCCCGCACTGGTGCTGTTCGTTTGGGGTGTTTAATTATTCCGGTTGTCTTAATTTCCACCAGAGACATGGACGCAGAGCAAGTCACACTGCTCCGTTCAGGCACTCCTTTCAGCTACCCTCTCAGTGATGCCAGAACCGGACACAGGTTTTGGCTGGGGGGTTCTTCTCGGAGCTGTGCAGTGGAGGAGAGCCCATTGCAGCGGCGCTCTGTAACGATGCCTCTATGTATGCAGCTCGTCATGCCATAGGCCCTTTTTGCTGCCATATATCATTGAAAATTCATGTCTAATTTGCTCTTTGCTACCATCTATAAATTGCTTGTAGCATTACAGCCCTTCACGTTTCTCTCTTATTCAGTATTTCTTTTGCATAGGTGTGTGTTTTCAGCTAAGATTTCATTAGTATAATTAATGGCATTCGTGCTAGAGATTGGATCACATTGTTTTAGAAACACAAAGTCAAAAATTGTTTTAGAAACACAAAGTCAAAAATGTAGTAAAAAAGTGTATTCTGGTAGACAATTAGTGTGTGTTTTAGAATGCAGACGCGCTATTTTGATTATTTTACGTCCAAATACCGTGCAGAATACAATAAAATATGCAAAGCCATTTTGTATTCTCAAATTTTCATTATGTTTTAAATGGAAGCTTGCACTAATACTGTTTTTTTCTTTTATGTTTTCCAAGGAACTGGAGGAGCTCCGAAAGCAGGGTGAAATTATTCCACAGCTAATGTCAGAATGTGAATCTGTATCTCAACAATTAGAGGTACAGTTTGGATATGAAATTAATTTTGAAATAGTGGATACATTTACTTCCTTCCTCGTAACTATGTGCTTTTCTCTGTTCAGACCTCACTGTCTGAAGGCAAAAGAGCTGCAGTTTGTAAAAACACCAAATGCTAATTACATGCAAAATACACCATGCCCTTCCCAGCACAGGAGTAATTAAACAGCTCCGTTTCTATGCCTCGCTGTTTGCAGAAATTGGTTTCCCTGGGATCGTGTTGCACCCATCTCCTGCAGATTCCAGGCTATCCCGTATCCCATATTTCTGCTGCGCTGGGCTTTGCGGAGCTGCACCGCAGCCACGCGTGTCGAGCAGCACTCCAAGACCTGCGCCCATTGCCGCAGCGGCGCTAGGGAAGGCTTTTTGGAAAGAAACGGATGAATGTAGCTCCAGGGGGAAAAAAAAAGTTCACCTGAGGATGCGTTTCTGTGCTGTCTCATTCCTTTCCAGCGACGCACGGCCGGCTGGGGCTTGGTTCTGCTCATGTGGTTTCTGTGCTGGGCGACGCTCACTCGGAGCGGGGCTCGCTGGGCTGCGGGAGCCCGGCCCCAGCCGGCGGCTGGGCTTTGGGCACCGCTCGTTAGACTCGGGCTTGTGCCAGTGCAGTGAGTTAATACATGGAAGGAGAATTCATGGAAGCAGTCGCATTGATGCGCTGAAATCCAGTCAAGCACGTAAGCCATCACGCTGGTAATCCCAGCAGGCTAAAATCATTTAGAGGAGTGGAGCTGCTGAAAATGGTTGAAATGCGAGTTCTGTTTGATTCAGTATGGCAGAGTGTGTCGCCTGCGGCTTCTGGTGAGAATAAGCCTGTGCTGGCACGGTGAAACGGAGGACAATGGGCAGAAGAGCTCACGAGAGGGGAAAGTAATAGAACCGCAGCCACGAGGTGTTCCGTGGCTGCCCCACTCCTTGCCTGAGTGCTCACACAAAGTGGAACTTTAAAAAACTACCAATAAATCCAAAAGTGCTGAGTGAAGCAATATTACTCCTCAGGCATTTTTTTTTCTAAGCTTGTTTTTCAGGGTTCAAGCACCATAGATAATTCCGTATGTAATTGGTGGCACAGTGTCTAATTCTGCAACTGTGGCAAATGACAGAAATATATGCACAGCTCACGATTTAAATCCAGCTGAATTTTAAGATATCAACCAAATGTCAAAATCTGATGCAAAGCATCTTTTCCAGTTAATCTGTGTCCTTTCCTGCGTGGGCTTCCTCTGCTTTTCATCTGACTAGCACGTCGCTTGCTCTCGGAGGTGCTCGTGCGAATCAGTCTGCAGAAGTCGAAGCGAACTTTTACAGCCCGACTGACATTTGTTGCTTTTCCCTGTGAAACGCTGCTCATCCTTCTTCTCTGTGTTTCACCTTACTGTCTTTTTTTTGTCTTTAAGGCTGCTGAGAAAAAGAACAAAGATCTTGAAGAGAAAGTCAGAACGCTAAGGACAGAAGTCGAAGAAAGCAAACATAGGCAGACCAACCTTAAAACTGAATTAAAGAATTTTTTAGATGTACTAGACGGGAAGATAGATGAATTACATGACTTCCGACAAGGACTGTCTAAACTTGGGGTTGACAATTAGATGGCAATAGATTTTTTTTTTCTTTTTTTTTGTAATCTAGGGTCTGGATGTTTGATGTTTTGTTGATCCCAAACGTGTGTTTTACAAAATATAACTAGAATGTTCCACTTGTTTGCATTGTTTCTGTACATAGAGGCTGAAAAATTGCTGGTTTTTTGGTTGTTTTGGGGGTTTTTTTGGTATTTTTTGTTTGTTTATTTTTCCAAACCAATCGTGCTGCTCACTGAATTCTGTTGAGATTAGAAACTTTCTATATTGCTGCTCTGGCTTGTGGGGTTGGGAACAGGTAGAGGGTTCTGTCTCAGGAATCTGGAACTAGATCTACCTTTAAATGAATATGCAGTTAGTTGTTGCAGGGAAATTTATATCTTTCTTAAGGGCTGTTGCAACCATAGAAACAGAAAACAAGTCTTTTTCTTGTCCGGACTATCAGCACTCCTAGCAACGTCTGCTTTTATTCCTTGGTGGAGCAGAGAGGAGATTAGCTGGAGCTCCTGCAGTTTGTAAAATGTGCCTGTGATGAGCTGCAGTGAAGTGAGTCACTTCACACGGATACCAGTATCCTTAGGGACCATGTCGGTCAGGCCTGACTCACCGGAAAAAGCCCGTTGGATTTCAGATAACGTCCCTGCGCGCGCTTGCCTGGACCCATACGGCACAAAGCCAACGATGTAGAAATGAATTTCGGCTCTGCAGGTCATGCATCTTACCCAGTAGGTGAGGACAGCTGCTCTTGCTTAGCAAGATCCTCACTCGCTCTTTGGCCTTCGGTTTTGAGCCCCGATAGTTCCGTCATCACGTTCGTCTCTGAAAAACACCCGCCTGAGCCTCGGCAGCGGAGGTTTGTTTTGGCAAGCGATAGGTTGCTGGTTTGTACGCCGGGCGCAGGCGCCTCTGCGCAGCTGGCTTGCTGTTGGTTAACGTGTGCAGTCGTGAAGAAGGAGGCGTTGGTCTGAAAAGCAGTACAGGGTTGCTTGAAGGTGTTGCTCAGAAGCAAGTTTCTGCCCAGGAGACTGGCAGGGTCACGGCCGCAGGAATCTAAATCCTTTCCCAGGATTGCTGCATTCTCACCTCGGGCATCGTTGACGGTAAAGGTGGGAATTAGTCACCAGGTTAGGCTGAACAAAAATACCCCCAACCGAAAAGCAGAAATGCGGTTGTGTTCTCAAACATTGTTCAGCAGCTCTAAACACCTTTGAGAAATGGATGGTCGCAGGCTGGGTGCCAGCGAGAAGGAAGTTCACTTTGTCACAGACAGGGATGTAGGAAGGGCCGGGGAGGGGAATCCAGCCCAAGGTTTGCCCTCGGACCACCTTGAGCTTCTTTCTCTTCTTTCTCCATAAACTGGTTTGAGAGTGTTTACACGGGATCTGAATTAATTCGGGAAAGAACTTACTGTTTTATGTGACATTATTACATTTGCTTAATTCAGACATTTTAATGTCTGAATTTTAATTCAGACATCAGAATTACATTTGCTTAATTTTCTTGGTTAAGCCCCGCGTTACCATGTTCCAGCAGTGGCTGACGCAACACAGCCGTGCCTTGGTTTTTTCCTCGGCACACCTCAGTTACAAAAGTATCCTTTAACAGAAAGGTGAAACATGCATTGAATACATTTTGCACATGGATGTATAATCCCCGTGCTGGAGATAGGCTCTGTCTGCAATTGTCTCTGGAATTTTCATTTCAGCTGTCACTGTTGCGTTATCTTCATCGCCTGGTTTTTAGACTGTTTAGGCTGGACTTTGTGTCATTTTCCTTTTGCTCCTTTTAAACAATGGAGGTGAAGCTGGGGCCTTCCATAACCATTATGATCATTTAAGACTCTTTAAAAAAAAAAAAAAGTGCCGTAGGCTGTTGATATTTAAAAATAAAAATAAAAATCAGGTACATAGCATGTAGGCGTGTGAAAATTAGACTTTGCCAGTGTGGAAGCTTCAACAGTTGCATAATGTGGGGTTAGAGCAGGCATCTCAAAACTGAAAATGACGTCAGAGACTGTGTGTGGTTGTGCACAAGTAATCTCCATTTTTAGTCTCTTTATTTGATGGCAAGTCGGATCATTTAACAGGCAGCTCATCCTGCTTCTCCTCTCCTCCCAAGCTGCTTTAGAGCTCCCGAACTGCAGCCAGTCCCTGTGTGAGCTGGGAACCAGGGAGTAACACAGCAAAGAGCTGCAAGCAATAGGGTTAGTCAGGGCCCTCCTCGTCGCAGTGGTTTATTGCTTTTGCACCGAGGACTCTGCTCCATCTTCTGTTCCCTTTTTTCTGTTGAGCATTCTTAGGGCTTCCTTCTTGGTTTTACTATAAACCATGATTTTTACCAGGATTCTGAGCAGAGAAATGCAAAAGACTCTGTGAACAAATTATTTTATTGGGGTTAATCCAGATCTTTTTTCAACTTTAGTCAGGTCTATCTTGGATCCAGTTCATTAAGAATGTATTAAGCCACTCTTCAATTGCAAGAAAAGTGTTTCGGTGTAACAATCTGTAAAATCTGTAAATGTAAATGTAATGTAAAATCTGCATCAGCGTAACAGATGGAGTTTAGTGCTGGGGCATTAAACCAGTGCATAGCTCTGACACAGGCAGTTATTTCTGGGTGCTTCGTGCCCAGCAGAGGAACGATGGGGTGTCCTTAGGGAAATCCTTGCCCTGTCTCTCCTAGTCTAGCCCCAAACGTATGCTTTCCTTATCTGCTGTTGCTCTGATGCTGAGTTGTTAGGGATGCCTGTACACAGCTGTTCGCTCGGGGAAACTCCATCCTTCCAGCATCCAAGGTCTTGCTATAATTACCTTCCCTCTTTTTCCTTGCCAGCAGCAGTGAGTTGAGAGCTGCTATGTATCACTGAAAAACCCCCAAACTCCATCCTTTTTAACCTTTCCCCTTCTTCCATTGTATTTTTCCTCTTCAGAAGCCAAAAGCGTGCTAGGAAGAGGCAGTTCATGCGCTCAGGAGTGCTGGGGCAGCAGCTGCAGTTCCCCTCTCCCACCTGGCCCCATCCCCACCCCAGGAGCGGAGCCCCGAGCACGTGCCGAGTGGGGACTGTCGGCGTCACCCACGGCTTACTCTGTGATGCTCTGAGGTGGCCCAGCAATAACGCCTGCATGCCAAAACGTGAGTCCCACACTGCTCCTCAGGGACTCATCCTGGCAATGAAATGCCTCCTCCCTCCAGATGGGAGCACCAGGGTGGCCAACTGTCACCCACCACAATGCCTGCACCTTCCCGCAGATGCATGTGTTCCTCCTTTTGTGTGCGTTGGGGGTTCAGCTGTGGAGCCCTCAATATCAGAAGGATATTGCCCACTTGGAGCGAGTCCAGAGGAGGCCACGAGGATGCTCAGAGGGCTGGAGGACCTCTGCTATGATGAAAGGCTGCGAGAATTGGGCTTGTTCAGCCTGGAGAAGAGGAGGCTCTGAGGAGACCTCATTGCAGCTTTCCAGTATCTGAAGGGGCTACAAGGGTACTGGGAGAGGACTTTTTACAAGAGCCTGTAGTGATAGGACAAGGGGTAATGGGTACAAACTGAAAACAGGGAGGGTTAGATTGGATATCAGGAAGAAGTTCTTCCCGGAGAGGGTGGGGAGGCACTGGAACAGGTTGCCCAGAGAAGCTGTGGATGCCCCATCCCTGGAAGTGTTCAAGGCCAGGCTGGATGAGGCTTGGAGCAACCTGGTCTAGTGGAAGGTGTCCCTGCCCATGGCAGGGGGTTGGAACTGGATGGGCTTTAAGGTCTCTTCCAACCCAAACCAGTCTGTGATTCATTCAGCCCATCCCTGCGGACACCCCGATCGAGGAGCTGTGCTCAGCTGGCAGCTGCCCGGGTAGGGATGGCTGCCCGGGCTGAGAAAGGCTCACCCCTCTCCAAGAGAGGGTCCACAGAACTTGGGTTTATTGGTGATTAGAACAGAGCGCTGGGCAAGTGCTGGTTCCCCGTGCCAGCAGCAGCAAAGCAGGTCATTGCTCCCTTTCCATCGAGCCTGGGTGGAGGTGTCTTTACACGAGCTTGTATCCCACCTTGGGCAATCGGGGGTTCCCTCTCCGGACACAGGTTTCCCCCTCTAAGTGGTTGATGGCAGGATCTATCCTACCTCAGTTCCGTGGTCTTTTGTTCATTAGGGTCTTGTGCTTGGCACACCCCATGCTAATACATGCCAGCCGCACCGCCGCAGATCCCACCACGCTGCCCGTCCTGCCTGTCCGGCCCTGGTCACATCCACAAGCTGGGGGCTCTGGGAAGAAAAATCAGTGCTGGCCTCTTGTGACACTGGGTTAGAGAGTGTCTTCCTGCCTTCTCGGCTTCCCGGTGAGATGCTCCTATGAGCTGGTGCTAGAGCTGCTGAATAATGGTGGAGTTTGAGGGATTTTTTGGTGGTGAAAATGAGAAATAAACAGGTCTACTTTGTATTAGCACAAAACCTATCGACACTCAGTGACATAAAAATACACGGAGTTAATTATTTTCAAGGGGAGAGAATGTTCCATGAGATACGTTATTTTACATTTTGGAAAATGACCTTAGCCTCATCTTTGGAATAAATTATTTCAAAATTAAAAACTGAAACGTTGTTTCACACCCCGAAATAAATTAGGTTAACCTTTGGCTTTTTTCCTATTTGGCTGAATCTTTATTTGCTGATTCTCACTCAACTTCACAAGTAGTTTTGTTTGACCTAAAAGTTCATTTTCGGCAAAAATTAGTACTTTCGAGTGTTCATCTGTCTACATCTAATTGGCATCTCCTTTACTAAGTGAGCTCACTGGATGAAAACTTGCCTTTTCTGTAAAATAATTCAGTGCCACCTCTCGCTTCCTATATCCTGGTGTTCAAACGATGCGCTTTTTAAAAAGAGTCTTACACTGGTGCGTCTGTGCCCAGAAAACAAATGTTATTTAGACAACGCCGTCTCTCTAGACAAGCACCTGGTTTTATTTTTATGTGAACAATTTTGGGTGAACGCTTTTTAAATGTAAAAGCATTTGTGGTGTTAAAGCCGGTGCTCATCCCGTGTTCGCTCGGTGGGCACGGGGAGCCCATGTCCCCCTCTCAGCAGGGCACAAATTGTCCATAAGCTCCTGCACTCTATGCTGTTTCATTCTTTTTCCCCAAGCGCTCATTTTCTCCCTTAATAATTTCTTGCCACCTTTGGCTGCTTTATAAATGACTGAAGGGAAACTCCCCATTACCATCACCTCCTTGGAGCCTCTCAGCTACAAGACCGTGCTCTTCGTTAGGCTCTTCTGAACAGGGATCTCTGCAAAGCATCGATGGCTCATCAGGAATATAGTGCTGTCTTCCTGAGTCTATGGATTAACCAAGATTCCCACTGTCAGGGGGAAACGCCCCGCTCGGCTCAGTGTCTGACTGATGCTGAATCCGAAGGGAAGGGGTGCGAGGGGGAATCGGCAGCAGCTAATTTTGACGATCGTTACAGTGAAGGATGCGCTCTGTCCACAAGCTGTGGATGTGCCAAGGGTCTAGATGGCTGCGCTGATCCGTCAGCTTCCCTGCCTTTGTCCGGGCAATTCTGGGCTTGTCAAGCCTGTGACTATCGAGAAGTCCTCAGCGTATCGCGATGGTGGCAATGGGAGGGATGGAAGGCGAGTGCCCGCACACGAGCTGAGCAGCGCGAGAGCATTGCAGCAGCGGCACTGGTTGATGGTCAGGCGCTTCCAGTCAAGAATCGGAGAAGCTCTTGCTGTCCTACGTGGGCACAGCGGTACCAGACCCCTTGCAGAGGGGCAGGTCCAGCTTCCAAGGGGCTGCGAGGCAGCAAGGGCTCCCAGGCTGGGCTGGCAGGCTCCGGTTGATGGGCACGATTTAGCAACTCTAAGACACAGAGCTACCCTAAGGTAATTTTTCTTTCCACGGATCATGTTCAACAAGCACCTGTGTGTCAAGCAAAGCAATACGTAGCCACAAGAGGTTCAATCCAGAGCCCCAGCTGGCCAACGCAGCCTGGCCGGGGAGGCTGGACGTGGAGTCCTGGGCCCCGGGAGCTCGGCAGTGCTTTAGGCTCATTGTTAGAATATAAACTTGACAGTTACCTGACGTTTGCGTGTCTTAAATACCGCTCTCCGCGGTAAAGGGTAGGGTACTGAAGTGAAATACAGGGACAGGAGGCGAACGGTAAATGTGAGGGAGGTGCTTCTGCGGGCTGAGGGCAGAGCTGGTCCTGGCTGCGAGGGCTTTGCTTGCATCCCCCAGGGATGTTGGATGTCTAAACTGCTTGATTTTCTACTGTGTTTTGTCTTAGCTCTTCTTTTTTTTTTTTCTTTTCCTTTTTTTTCAACAGCCTAAACAGAGTCTTCGGATGAAGGTGCCTATACCTCCAAAATTTTGATATGCACATTTTGAAATAGATTTCTTTTTCCTTTCTGGTCATTTAGTTGCCTAATAATAATGGTACACACAAGAAAGGCACTTGGGAAAAATCTGTCTGCTGTTGAATTTTTTTTTGGGTTGTTTTGTTTGTTTTGTTTGTTTTTGTTTTGTTTTGTTTTAACACTGGTCAGCAATAATTATTTTAGCCATATACTAGCTAAAAAGACTGATAATGTAAGATTTGTGAACTAAGCTTCTAAGTTTGCAGTACGTTGATTAACTTGAGTATGTGGAGAGGGAGCTATGCTCAATAAAAGAGTATTTTGCAGCATTTAGATGTTTTCATTTAATTGCCTAATAGTGATCATGAACACAATATTCTATAAAACTCATCATGAATGACAAACAAAGCACATTGGTTTTTAACATGAATATAACCCTTGTAGTTGAAAGTTATGAGAGTGTTTTAGTGTGGTCTGCTATACCAAAATATTTAGATTATTATGAGATTTTAGTACTAAAGATAAACAGACACCCTGTTTTTACTGTTTCAAGTAAAATTTAGTGAATGACTGACAATTTGTTGATATACAACTGTGGGAAAACACTGCAGTGCTCTAAATGTATATTTTTATTTGGGTTTATTATATTTAGTATATGGTTTAATGGAAACTGAAGTGTTTACTGCAGTTGGATCATTGTAAAAACATCTCTTACCTCATCATTTTGTCTGCTGTGAAAAAGTACTTTCCTCTTCTTTTTTTCTTTCATTTTTTTTCAAATTGACCATAGACAGTCAATGTTAATGTTTAGGCTCCTAGTAGCAGTCAATGCTGGGTTTTATATATATAAAAAGAAAACTTGATTTTTTTTTCTTTATGAACTTATATAACTTTGTGATTTTTATCTGATTTTATTGTAACATAAAGTTGTTTTATGTAAAAATATATAGTTTAAGTAAAATCTCTTGTCTCGCTGTCTTCATTGACTTCAGAAAATGAACATCCTTGTGGCTGCAAATCTGAACTCAAGGTAATGCTGTCATTTGATAAGAACAACGTGGTTTTGCTCCATACATATGGTATAGTGCCTTAGATAATCTTAACAACTCTTTTTTGGGAGGAGGAGCTTTAAAATGTTTGTTTTGCTTCACTCTATACTGTTAGCACAACCAGAGGGGGGGTGCGGGATTGGGGCGGACACATACATGACTAAACTGGGAAAGTTGATTCTAGAAATACTTTGCTGTGAAATTTTGGACGTGCTGCATCCTGGGAGAGGCCTGTCGCTAGGACAAGGCTTTTTGTCACCCTCTTTGGGGTTGCTCAGGACCAAAAACCCTCTTGTGATTCCTGTAACGGCTGCAGCAGCCATGGGGGGCAGCTAGAGCTGGTATTTGCTCTGGAGGAACTGCCTAGGACTCAGAAGTAACCCTCTGTGTCGGAACTGGAGATGTTTTGACACCAAGCGCCTGCACCAACATATACTGGATAATCAGTCCTCATGGAAGAGACTGTTCCCAAGGTCCGGTGACACAGTGGACACTCCACAGCGCATCCCATTGGGTACGTAATGATGCTCCCAGCATCTGTGTATTTATCATACAGAAGCAGGGTTTGGGGTCTTTGCACCAAACTGGCCTTCCCCAAAGGAAATAAGAAGGCTTGAAGACTGTTACCTGGCTGAGGCTCATTGTGCCTTTGTTACTCTGGCTACAAGGCAGCAAATGTCAGCTTTGGGGTGAGCAAGAAACACATCTGTGTTTCTCGCCCTTTTACCAGGAGCCATCTGACAAGGTGAAAAGTCCATTTGGTCAGCTGTCCCGGCTGTGTCCCCTGCCATCCTCGTGCAGAGAAGAAGCTGGAGAACAGGGGCAGTATGAGAAACTGAAAGCTTCCTTGTGTTAATGTAAACATTGCTTGGCAACAACTAAACACATCAGTGTGTAACCTACATTCTTCTCAGCATAAAACCAAAACACAGCCTCATATTAGTTACTGTGAAGAGAATTAACTCCATCCCAATCAAAACCAGCACACAAGCAGTTCAGTAAATCCTGGTAGTCCCTGAATAACCAGTAGCTATAAAAGCAGCTTATATGTACTCTAGTAAAATGCAAGTAACGGTCTCTAATTCTCAGGAAAAAAAAAAAGCACTTATCTATTTGGATTTGCATAATTGTGAAGCTTTGTATAATGCAAGTACCCATGTGTACATCCCATCGCCTACAGTTATCAGAAACAACCTCATTCCCCTGTTTCCGAGGAAGCTGATGATGCCGCAGTATGCGCTTTGTGAGGGGCATTAGCACCCCTCTCCAGTCATGCATGGGGAAGCGCCTCATGGCGTGGAGGTGCCTGTTCGGTGCAGGCACGTCTGACATTGCTGGCTACTCACCTCATTAAGCCCAGGATATATTTTGAGCACTGAGAAAGCCACTGATCTCTGGGAAAGGCTGTTTCTCACCGGCTGTTCGCAGTGCAGGTGACCAGCATTTCCAAAAAGAGTGAACCTGGTCCGGGAGCCACGACGAGTGACGCCGCCAGAGCAGGGAAATCTGCTGCTGCCTGTCTGTGGTCCCTTAATTTTCACGTTCGACCAGCTTCACATATCAGAAAGCTTGGGTAGCCTCCTCCATGGGGTTTGTACCTTTGCGTTCCCCATTAAACAGCGTTTTACGTCGCTGCACGACACTGAGCTGTGATGTGCCACCTTGGGATGTCTGATGAAAATACGAGCTGAAGTGAGATGAAGTTTGCACTAGAAATATCTACTCCTTTTGGTCAGTTTCTATTCCTTCAACAGCACAGGAAAAACTAGACCCTAATTTCCTTCCTTTTGGAGGACAAAACCCACCGCGCCGCCGCAGGGGAGGCCTGTATGAAAGCAGCATAGGGGATGAGATCCCTGAGCAGGAACAGGCTCGCGCTCTCCGGAACACGTGTAACTGGTGACAGGGCTGAACTTACATAAAATCCAACATTATTCTATCCCACGCACTCCAAACGCTTTTAACGTTCCGCGCTTTTCATCTGCAGGCACGTCCGCACCAACACAGGAAGAAAAGAGGATGTGTTAATTATATATTATTCTCTTAACTGTCTCCCCCACTTCCTAGGAGACTTGAGCACTTATGCAAATACCCACTGATAGGTAGAGAACTGCGCGTGCATTTTTCTTTGATTTCTTTTTATCTCTTAAGAACCAGCCAAAAGCTTGTAAATAATTTTAATGATTTACAGCACTAAGTATCCTTTACCTAATCAGCATTGCCAACCAGAGCAGAACAGCAGCACCAGCGAGCCTGATACGTACCGGGCTAAACTTAGGTGAACCACTGCAAAGTCCATGTTAGACACAAAAATAGGGCAGTAGCAGCCAAGAAAGTAAAGCCAGGCGACGAACGTCTGTTGGCCGCTGCGTTTTGGCCACTGAATTGCCTGGAGCAAAGTCCAACCAGCCTTCAAAAGCTGGAAAAAATTACCCTGCCAAGCTTGAGCTCGGTGAGCAGCACCAAAAAAGGGCCATCAGCAGCTCTGCAAAGGCCATGCCAGCCACCCGCAGCACGCCGTCCCTTTTTACCGTTTAACGCACATCGGATGAGCGTCGCCGCGTAGCCGCCCCCGGCGGTGAGGATCTGTGACCTGGTGAGTGTGAAAAGCCTGGCTGACCTTTACAAGGCAGGCAGCTCTGCTCTTACTGCAGTAATGCATTGCTGGCAGCGTCTGACAGATCATCGCAGCTGAGTGGTACTTAACCCTGACCCCTGCCTGCTATTTTTTCCTAAGGTCTCTATGAAATTCCCTTTTAGGTCTTAGCACTTTCCTTTAAAACCAAATATATTTCAATAACTCCTCAGAATGGCTACACCTCCTCGGGAGCACTGTCTGAAGTGGTCTCTAGATGGAAAACTGCGGGCTTTCATTTTGAAAATAAGGAATTTTCGTCTGCCGATACGGGGCCCAGCTTCTGGCACTGAGGCTGGTACCCCAAGTGTTAGAACCCCTTTGTTGAGTCGATCCTGCTCGAGCAGAGCTTGGGGGACCAGCCCTTCTCCACCACATGATGCATCACTTCATAAACACGCGTGCCCCGGTGTTGGGGTGCAGCAGGGGTTTGTATCCAGGATCCCAGAGCTGTGCCCCACGCAGCTTCTGGGACCGTGCTGCCACGCACGGCTGGATGCTGCCGCCCCAGTGAGGGCTTACATACGCTGAACAACATTTCTTGACAACGGTTTGCATTTAATTAGTCAAATTTATGAGCAGATACATCTGTTGGCACGTAAAGCACGTAACCAACATGAGTATTTCTGTTTTCCTTTCATGTCCTCTTCATTCATTAGCCCTGGCAGTCTATGAAAAAGGAGTCGGTGGCTGCTGTAATCAAGAGAGATTGAGCTCTTGCTTTTCTCCCAACTTTCCATCATTGAATATGATTTGTTGCATATGCCCTGGATTGTGCATAATGTATGCTGGCTGGAGGGAATGCAGACATTCAGGGAATTATAAATAATACCAGCACAGGCAACCTTTCTGCATTATCATGTCACACTGGAGTGTATCAGTTTTCAAAGCTATTTTCTTTTAGGCTTTTGCCGTTTATTTCGTTGCTACCATTAGCCGTGGCTTTCATTTTTCTGTGGTTGCAGGTTTGCACTGTTCATTAGCCTGGGTATGAATGATGCAAACCGAGATCCTGGAGTTCCCTGAAGAGCAAAGAACCCAGGAAATAAACAAAGTGTTTATGTCTTTCAAACCCCGCTGATCTACAGCAGTGCTGGGTGCTTTTAATGATCATCCCTGGCTCTGAAACCTGAGAAATTGCAGTGATTCACTTTCGCCTTACGCTGCCGAGGTCCCGCGGCCGTCAGCACAGTCATTTCAGTGGGAGGGGAATGGCTCTGGGACAGGGATGAGAAAGACACAGGAATGCTGTTCGAAGCACAAGAAGGCAAAGCAGCGCGGATGCTTTGCGCTGCAGCCTAGCTCTTCTACATCACAGGGCTTAACAGCTGGCATGTCTTCCTGCCTCAGATGAAAGGCGGCCAGGGTCTGCACCCTGATCCCTCCGTAAGGCGCGAGGCAGCATCCCTTGGCAATCCACGCCTTCAGCTGCCCTACTTCTGTGTCTCGTAACCAGGTGCTGGAGAGAGAAGGTGAAACCTTGGACATGCAGAGGGTTTGGAACAACCCCTGGACAATTTTCTTTAGATGTGGTTGCTGTTATGGGTTTGATGCTTTTATACTTTCTGGATAAGCCAACATTGCTTTAGAAAATAGACACGGATGGGCTATTACTGATGGACGACTCCTTGTTTCTGCGTGTGATAGGCGTATATAAAAGCCAACGCTAACACTGATGGAATTGTGTAAACAGGAACTGAGAAGCACAGTGTTTCAGCAAATTAATTTGGGCTGCCCTTGCCTTGCAGACTGGCTTATTTTGTGCAAAATGTGGCGCAGTACTGGCATGCCAAAGCCTCCTTTGGGTCACACCAGGCGACAGCAGCCAGCGTGTGTCATGGGAAAACACTGCTTGTCACTAGAAGCCTGCTTCACCGCTGGTCCAGATGTCTCCTGTAAAGCTCAGATGACTGCAGCCCTGCTAGCCTGCCACTCGCATCGCCCTGGGGAATGCTGCTGCTGCTGGCAGCCATCCCACAGGGATGCTCCACAGAGCCAGCCCCACTCCTGCCACCCTCCACGGCATGGGGATACCCTACCCTTCGGGGAGCAGGCGGCTGCCTCGCACGCAGGCAGAGGGTGAGCAATGCCGGGGGGACCAGGAGTGTCACACACAGGGGCTGTGTGTCCCAGGCGTGCAGCCCTTTTCCCTGCAGCAGATGTTTCCCAGAGCGTTCACACGCGCAACACGCTCCCTTCGGCACCGCAGATGATGCAGTTCTGCTTCACCACTCTGTGCCCACACGCTCATGCCCACTTTTCAGTATTCTTCTTCCAAAATAGCAGGCCTGCGGGCTCGGGAGGGAGGGGACGGAGCAGAGCTCCCCGTGTAGGCTGGGGGAAGCGTAGGTGCTCGATCCTGTGTTGCTGTCACCTCTGCTTCTCAGGAAGAGCCTGTGGGAAGGGCAGTGACTCACTGGCTGATGAATAGCGATTCCAGCATGTCTCCAGGAGTGGGACAGATTCATTTCGTCACCCCCAGTGTCTGCACTGCCCACTGCCACGGTGCCGGTATGCGTGGATGCCACACTGCCGGCGTGGGAGCTAGCTGCCTTTCCAACCCCTACTCGGTGAGAAGATGGAAACTGAGGGTGGAGCAGAGGCTGCTGTTGGTTCTCGGGGAAATATCTTTTGGTTCTGCAAAGACACCCATGGGATGGTGCTTAAACTATTGCCTTGGGACAGAAGGGAGCTGTAAACATCTTTATGCCACGAAGGGTGATTAACCCACTCATCCCAGTCGGACATTGAGTCTCTTCTCCAAGCTGAGCCTGGCCAGCATTTCCCCAGACTGTTTGCCCTTTGGCTACTAGCAGGGCAGCACTGTACATTGCCGTGGGTCGGGGGGGTGTGCTCCCTTTCCCTCAGGACCCAGGGAGGCTGCTTTTCACCCCTGTCCCCCATCCTTTGCTGGAGATCTGGGGCAGGAGGGGGGAATCTAGTGGAAAATGAGAAACTGTAGTTTTGCTAAATATGTTTTCTGAGCAGTTTGTGGATCACTCTCACTGCAAGAGCAACGTCTTGCTAAAGACGGCTTGTTTTATAAAGCATTTTCACAAGTAGCTGAGCTGTTAATGTCACTGCTACCTGGGCAGATCTAATTGTGCTGCTTCTTGCTTTCAGCAGAGCATGACACGCTGAGAATGAAAATCACATACCTTTTCACCAGGAAAAAAATTGCCACGTCCTGGAACAGTTTCCAGTGTGGGTTTCCCCCAGGGATTCGTTCACATATTGTTCTGAGCTGCTGTTGCTGGCAGAGTTTGCTGTGGCGTTTATTAAAAGATGCCTCCCATACCACTCACCTTTTATCATCGCCGCGGGTTTAACCGAAACGATGCGGCCCGCTTCCCTACCGATGTCCCGTTATGATGCAAACGGGAAGTTTTGGAATTAAAACCACGCTTTCCAAGTGAGGGCAGGCGTAGCCCTCAATCTCATTTTCTCCAAGGGGTGCGCACTTACCTTCCAAACTCTTCTGTGTAAAGGAGGCCTGGAAAAAGAAGCATTGCCTGTCTTTTTGTTAGGCCTAATGAATGCCTTAGTACCGATTGTCTTTCTCCCTCTTGCTCCTGCTGTCCTGGCGTACATGTGCATCTTTCTATTTTGAGGAATAAAAGGATTGAGCGGAACAGGGCTGGGATTTGATCCCAACCCTGCTCTTGCCTCACCTGGGCTGGCTCGTAGGCAAGGGGGAGAAGAGGAAAAGCGTGGGCAAGAGACACCCCTGGGCTGGCTCATAGGCAAGGGGGAGAAGAGGAAAAGCACTGCAAAGACCAGGTTAAACCTTGATTTTTTGGTAGAAACAGAGATTTAATGGGGTTTTTTCCCTTTGGTTTTAACGGGAAGGCAGAGAAAGGCAAACGCCCGCAGCACTCAGGCACGGTGTGGCTGCTCTTGTCCAACCGTGCATCTTAGCAAGGGAGAAGGAAACACATGGGGTTTGATGGTGATAGGCTTTGGAGCTTTTCGCGCGATTTGATGTTTGGCGAAGTACTCATACAGCGTGTTTATAGCTCTCGGTGTATGGAAACGCCCACAGTTCCCACGCACTGTGGGTGAGAAACGGGCATCTCCCAGCTCCAGGTACATGTCCCTTAGGCAAACGGCAGTAACTCCATGGCCTGCAGATGGGGGAGGGGTGTTTCCTGTTGCTGAGAAGCCCACAGCTCTCGCTGTGCAAGCCCATAATAAATCAGCACCAGTTTCCAAATGGCATTACGTTCGTTCCGAGCGGCTCTTTGGAAGTGCACGGGTGAAGCAACATGCTTGCTGTAGCTGCTGCAGGATCAGAGTCTGGATCACTTCAGACCGCTCACACTCAGACCTTATTTGCTTTATTCAATACCATTTTTCAGGGAAAATACATCAGTATCCAGCCTGTGAGTCAGCCCTGTGTGCTGAACTGTGGGGGTGGTGATGGAGGAACTCCCTAAATTCCGAAAAGCAGCATGTTGACAGAAAAGCTGACAAATCCATAGCAGCACTGGCATTACCAGCTACAGCCGCAGCGCTCCGCGCTCCGGGTAACGCTGCCGCGACTCTTCTCTTGCTGTGATCAAAGCGCTGGGATTTCAAAGTGAAATTCTTTTGGTCAGACCGAGTAGTTTTTGAATACATTAACTTTAAACCTCCCTAAAAATACTGGCAGCTGCTGCCTGGACTGCCCACATCTAGTTGGAGAGATCACGAACCACAGCGATATGGATTTACAGAAATTAATCTCTTTACCTCATTACCGTGCCTTCCAGAAAATCCGTGCATCATTAACTATTTAAAGCCAGACAACTGTATTTATTTCAGTTCAAACAAACCAATTCCTGCAGCGGGACAGTCGGGGCAGACTATTCCCACAGTGGGATCCACAGCCCGGGGTGAGATATTTTAGGAAGGGTGTTAAACAACAAAAAGCCCTCGCAGCGGTTTTGCAGGTTAGTGTTAATCCAGGCCGGTAGAGCTGGTCATCACGGATCCAACCCACCACCCCAGTTCCTCCCGTTTTGTCCATCAGCCTTTACGTGTTGCTGATAGTGCGGGGCACCAGCGGCTGCACCGAACCTGCCGGAGTGTGCCGAGGCGGGAAGGCACCTGCTGAAGCCTGGGCTCAAAGCCATAGAATCATGGAATGGTTTGGGTTGGAAGGGACCTTAAAGCACATCCAGTTCCAACCCCCCTGCCCTGGGCAGGGACACCTTCCACTAGACCAGGTTGCTCCAAGCCTCATCCAGCCTGGCCTTGGACACTTCCAGGGATGGGGCATCCACAGCTTCTCTGGGCAAACTAAGATCAAGGTCTCTCCCCTCCCACTTGCAGGCGGCTTCTCTTGAGTGCCCCATCGACCTCGGTATATCAGCTGCGGGGCATCCAGGCCATTTCCTACCCACCATTCCCTCCACAGCCAGTGGCACAGGAGCGGTCATAATCACGGAGAGCCAGAAGGAAAATCTGAGGGTGATTCAGTAAGGGTTTTTTTTTTCAGTCTTCTTACATTTGGGCATCTTAGAAGACGAGCCGCGTTTCCCCCGCCGCAGGACAAGGACAAGCCGGCATGCATCGGTGCCCACGGGCTGCGAACCTCTCCCTGCCGCTGCGCCTCAGCAAGGCGAGCAGCACCGGGCCGTGTTTGTCCAACCTGATTTTAAAGATTGCCAGGGACAGCAATCCCGCCACCTTCTCCGGCCCC
>NW_010272574.1:56542-71217 GCF_000690775.1 Eurypyga helias
CCCAGCGTCGTCTCCTGGCCCTGTGGCTGTGCCAGGGCTGCTTTGCGTCCTGGGAGCCCTGTTCCCATCAGGGCTCATCTCTGCTGAGCAGCACCCTTCAAAGTTTGGGAGTGAAGCGGGCGGCAAGGATTACCTGATGGAGGTGAACGCTTCCACACCGAGCAGAGAACTGCTGCGGCGCGTTTTTCACCGAGCAGGTCTGCTGGCCGTGCTGCGAGTGACGCGGGCTTCGCAAAACAGGCGGGTTTGGTTTCTGAGCGGGCTTTCAAGGGGGTTTTTCGGCCTGGGATGTGGAGAGCTCTGTGCAACACCCGAGATCAGTCCCCAGCCGAGCGCCAGGCAAAAGGAAGGAGGAACCGCTGGCCAGCGTCACCGTGCCGCAGCCGGCCTCTCCCCAGTCAAACCGCCATGGCCAAACCTGCAGAAGCTGTACGGTGCGTCGGGGAAACTGCAACGCACGCTCGGCAGACCCGAAGCTTCCGCGTTCAGCCTCCTAGCACTGCAGCGGAGAATTCAGCCCCGGTCTGATAAAACAGACCTGGCTACTCTACAGTAAACCAGGGAATCAAAGCATCGCATTCGTCATTTTGTTTCCAAATCACAATTCATAAATATTTGAGAAAACAAGGGCGTTTACGCAGGCCGTTAGTGTGACAGCGCAGCTGCTGTATGGCTGCCATCGGCCCAAGCAGTGCTGACTTCACAGCAGCATCCTAACAACACAGCACACCGACTCCACTCCTCCCCTCAGGATGTAGTTTTATTAAGGGTCAGTATAAACACCAAAAGCAGCGTTGAATCAGTTTCGGCCCTATCTATCCAAAAAAGACAGCATCGCTCAGCGGAACGGAGCTGAATTTTTAAACAGTCAGGTTCCAGGCACGACGCAAATATCTGCCATTTATAAGGCCATCAGGTAATTTAAATTCATGAGAGTAGCTATAAACACCTATTGATGTTCTCCGTGGAGAAATGCAGCTCTATTACAGGGCTAGATCCCAGAAAATGCTGTGTTTTGGCTTGCTCTTCCATGCCAGCAGTTCATTGTAAATGTAGGTGTATGAAAAACATTTAGCATCTAAAAATCCTCTGTATTTAAGCTTCCAGCTAAAAAGTAAACTTTTCGTAACTACTACAGTAGTGTTTGTTTCAAGCTTGATACCCATTTCCCCATTCCTAAGTGCACGCTTTCTAACACAACGGCAAACGCAGAAGCCACGTCGTTACGTGCGAGCGAGCTGCATTAGACAAGCAGAATGCTAAAGGATTTTCTGGACAATGGAGGTAGGAATGAGAGGTTCCAGATTCTGCCAAGTTTTCTGGTTTGCCTCTATCGCCACAGATTTGGTTCTACTTTTACCTGACAAAACAGATTTTCAGTTGGTGTTTTCACCCCTTTAACTTGTTGCGGCGGCACGACCTACTGTGCAGCAACAACCCAAATCGTGGGTGTGTCAATGCAGCAGCTGAGCGGTCTGCAGGCGTGCCAGAAACTCCACAGGGCTGAGCCAGAAACGCCTATCAGTGCAAGCATGGTTTGGAGTATGATTTCTCATGCAAAACCAAGAATCTGCAGCTCGTCTAGGGAACCAACAGGATTCTTTCACTTGACAAGACGCTGTGAAACACAGGCAATCACGCTGCTCGTTCTTTTTGACAAGGACAGTCTTGTACAATGTGCCAAATGAGACACGCTCCGTCCCAGGCGGTAAGTCTGTTCCTCCAAACTGGTTAGCTGTCCCATTCTCCGTTATTCTGATCGCTGTTCTCCTCCTCCTCCGAATCAGCAGACACCTTCTTAATTCTCTGGATGACTGCCTTAATGCTTCTCTCCAGCTCACTAGCGGGCCCTTTACTGACATCTTTCTCAGCATCTCGATTCACTTTTCTCAGCTTAACCCCCTGCCTTATGGCAGAGAGGATGTTGTCCTTCACAGAGGCGTACGGATTTGGCTCTTCCACTCTGCGAAGATGAACTTCACTGCGTTTTAGAGAAGCCAAAACCTCATCCATGGAACCTGCAACGGATAAAACTATTGTTACCAGGAGAAAGAACCAGACAACCACGCTCTGAGGTACAAAACCCTACCCAATTCCTTTCATCTTCGCTGGAGACAGGAAGGAGACTGGCCTGTTCCGGCACAGCCTCCTTCCAGCTTCTGCAACGCCAAGCTCTGCAACTGCTTTACAAAGCAGTTAAAAGTCTTTGTATCTTCAACTGAGAATCCAGTGCCTCTTCAACATTATACAAGGCCGTGCTCGAAGGAAGAAATTATACACAAAGGAGGATGCTTCTTTTTCATTACAACTTTATGGGCTTTACAAAAAAACTGCGTAGAACCAAAAAAAACCAACCCTTTTATTGTGTGTTAGAAACAATCTACCGTTCCTCCTAGCCTGCTCAGATGCCTGCTGAGACTGTAAATTGCATTTTTTGCTCAGCCACAAGAACAATGAAAGGGTTTGAGTAGAAGGGCTTGGAACTGCAGCACTGGGGTTGGTGGGAGCTGGGTCAAGCCCTAAGCAGGCAGGCAGAGAGCTCTTTTCTCTAGGAACTTAAAAAAGAATTCCCATTTTACAGGATGATTTTTATCTCAGGCGTATGCTGCTGAAGTTCAGACCACAAAGGACACCATACTGAGAGAGCTTCCGCTAGTTCCCTCGATACGCGCTGTAACTGGCATTTTACCCTTCGTTGCTAGCCTGGGAGTATTGGACAGGCAGGCAGTTTCCCTGGAAAGCAGCCGACTCCTGCAGCCACAGCTTCAGACCATCTGTGCCTCACAGCCAGCAGTGTTTCTGCCACACGCAGAAGCTGGACGAGGCTTGGAGCAACCTGGTCGAGTGGAAGGTGTCCCTGCCCATGGCAGGGGGGTTGGAACTAGATGGGCTTTAAGGTCCTTTCCAACCCAAACCAGTCTATGATTAACACCAAGCGCTTGAAACGTAACATTCTGCTCAATCCTGCGATACCTTCTGAGACCGAGACGCCAGAAAAGGATCAAGCAAAGACCCACCAAGTTGTCTTACAAGAGCCTTTGGGTAAGAAAGCCTTAAGTCTATTAATCAAATGGGCTGCCTGGTAAAAGGCTAGTCAGACTAACAAATTGTAAAAGAAGTTCCCCCTGGAAAGTATGTTAGCCCGTTACAGACTGTATTTTCAACATCACAATACGAACCTCTCCTGGCTTTCCATGTGCAAAGACATGAGTAGTGCCTCACCATAACTAAAACCAGCCTGTTGGAGAAGCTGTTTCAGTAAGTTTCTGTAGCAGCATTTTATCAATTACTGTGACAGCAATTAGCATGTGCTGGTTTTCTTCAGAAAACATGTGTAAACAGCCAGCTGAATCCCTCCAATAAACAAAAAAGGATTTTTCTTATCAGGCCATCAATGTCAGGCTGTGAATGGCAGTAAACATTAGCTACTAGCAAGGCTGTTTCTGTAGCAATCAGACTACTCTGGTGTACAACTCCTGTTTCTATCAAAGCTCCCTAAGCGTGTCTGTGGCAGAGTTACCCCACGGAGCGCCCCGACCGAAGCCCGGACGCTGGGCTGGACGCCCAGCAGTTTGTCACTGTGCCTCGACTGCGTCTCAGCCCTTCAGCTGCTTCCCCACGCCTGGGGAGAACTGAAAACGCTGAACTTCCCTGGGGATTTCTGCCTGGGCTTTGCCTCAGGATACAAAGGCTGCGAGATGCGCTGTGGAGAGCCCGAAAGGGCATGTACCACCTCCAACGACACGCTTCCTTCCAGCGTAAGCGCCGCTGCGAAACATGACAATAAAAAATTGCTGCCTTCCAACTTCGATCAATCTCCCTGACACAGTCACAACATCGGCTTGCTTTAGAGATAAAAATAAGCCTGTCGGCAGGATGTAACTAGTGCAGCCCTGGGAGGCTGCCGAGCTCTAGTCTCATTCAAACTCCTCTTCCAATTGCCCAGTTCAGCCTTCAATTACACCTGCACCATCTTGGGGAGGTGCGACAGCACAGAATTTCTGCCCTCAGAATGTTACTACGCCAAAGCTGTCCAACTGCCTTCCAAACCCTCGTTGGATTCTGCATGAATTCTCTCAAGAAACCTTTATTTTATTACCTTTATAGAAACGGTAAGTGGACACAGCCTGTGCGTACCTCAGAAGTGCAAGCGGCCCAACTGCTGGTTCTATAGTTCCTAAATCATAAACACCAAAATTTAGCCTCAGTACAACCACAAATGTACCCACAGTGGTCTTCTGACTGGACAGGCGATTAATCCTCGACCAAAATACCACAGCCGGGTCAAAAGTTGCAAAATTATGGCAAGAACAAACCTGGCAGTAAAAAAGTTGCTTCTGACCAAACAACACGAAGAAACCTGGTCTCCTTGGAACTCCTTCCGACACCTTCCTATTACAGCAGTGGGATTTTCAGCATCATGAGAAATGCAGGTCCTGATTTAAAGGTCTCCACAGAACTTGTAGTGCTGTGATAAAGCATGGTTTCAACTAACCTGTAAGGCTGAGCTTAATAATAAATGTAGCATTCCAGCAGAGATTCACGTTCAAATGTCCTAAAAGACCAACGTGTTGAGTCTGACAGCGCTGACCCAAAAACCCCGAGTCGCACACTCCGAGCACCAGGACCCTGTGAAGCGTATCCAACAGGATCCACAAATCACTGTTACTCATTTAACATCTTGAGCTATGGTCAGTGTTACCGTATGCAGTTTCTTAGACTAAGCTTTCCCAGAGCTTCATTCTTTTGAGCAAGACTGGGCCCTATTCCTGTCCAGAACCAGAGAGAGGGGGAACAGAAGAACAGAGGAAACAATGGGAAGCAGCAGCAGTTGATGTGAGTCCTCTTACCTATGTAATTATTTATAGACCTCCTGGGAGAGTCATCCTGTTTGTGCAGTGCAGGGCTTTCTGTGGGGCTAAGGGGAAGGGGCTTATCCTCTGCTGCCGACAGTGTCTTTAACTGGAAAGGTAAGGGGGGAGGTGGGGGAGGAGGGGGTAAAGGAGGAGGAGGCGGAGGAGGCGGTGGAGGTGGGGCAGACGGGGAGACTGTCAATCCCTCGCTGTGCTGTTGTTGTTCTGTGTCACCATCAGTGGCAAAAACCTGGACAGGGATATCTGCTGGGGTGTTCTGATGTGAAGCTTTCGATGCTTCAGCTTGCACTAGCAGTATGCTCGTCGGCTGCTCCGGAGCTGCCCTCGCCCGCGAGGAAGGCGGCGGGGACAGTGCTGCAACCTGCCGAGTGACGCGTCGTGGCAACTTGGGACTGAGAGGCTGGGGACGAGACGTTTTCACAACAACGTGAGCTGGACATTTCTGAAAAACAGATCACAAGACAGGAGTCACATCTCCCTTGGCCCGGCCAAAACAACAGCCCCGAAGAGACAAAAAGTCACGGAGCGCAGACCTGTCCCACTCACCCCTTCAAGCAGAAAATTCAACCCTGCTCAGATTTTAAATGAATATCAAGGTATTTCTTTCCAAGCCATTTCCTCACTTGTATTCTTTGCAACAGGTTCTGCATCTGGAAGCTACATCCATAGTGGATTTAATCCTCCTGACTCAATACAACAATCCTGGTTTTGGTTATCCAAACAGCGGTCTCCGATTTGGACCGCATTCACACGCGAGCTATGGCTACTTTCTGACACCATTTAGAACCACTGCAGTTTACAGTACTTGCCTCCCTGAATGTTTTCAGCCTCTCCAGTGTTTTCTGACGTTCCTGGCTTATCCAAGCTTTTTTCTTTTTCTCCTCCTCTTTTTGTTTGTCTCTCTTCTGCACGAAAACGCAAGTAAGCGAGCATTAGTGTGTGAAAGTAAGCAGCCGCCCGCCCCTCCGAGGCTGCTATTCAGTACTCACTATCTGTATGCTGTGATGCTGCTGGAAGCGCTTTTTGCTCTCTTCCGCCTGCTGCAGTCTCTGCCGATGGCTTGCTTCACACTGATCCTGGTAGAAGAGCAAAATTCACGAGACCCTTGGTTAGTTCCCACTCACCGCGCGCCACCCGCGCCACTAACCCCTGCGCACAAGCCACTGAACAGCGTCTGGCTGCACCAAGGAGAGCTAAGCTCAACCAGTGGCAGATGTGAGACCCCCCAGGTGAAGCCTGCGAGATTCCTTCATGGCTAAAGTCAACCTCATCTTTTCTTCTTCTCATTAGCGATAGGGTTATTCATGCTGCAGAGGAAATACACCCCAACCTGAACCGATGCCTCTGTCTCCCATTTAGGTTAACAAAAGAGAAGGGAAGAAAAACAAAGGCAGAAACAAGCTCTGAAGAATTATCACCCAGGTGCCAGCTGGAGGGAAGGGGTGCAAAGACATGAGGAAGAAGGCAAGAGGGAAGCTAGCAGGGCATCACAGAAATACAAGGGTACTCATTCGCCCCGTCCCTTACGTGCCATAGCCCCTACACACAAAAGCCAGGCACGCAGAGGTATGGGAGGCACAAAGGACAGGGGCACCTTCTGTTAGTAACAAAGTGCTGCAGGGAAGCTGCAGGCTTCAGCATTTTCTCTGGGAGTCGCTCTGTGTCACTGTACAGAGGGGGATGATCCACATGCCTGGGTAAGAATTTGCAAATCACCTGGCATTCGGCTTTAGCCTTACACGACCAACAGACAGCAATGAAGTGAGTGACAACAGAAGCAAAGGAAGCGTCTGCCGAGGAGGATGCAGTTGCAAGCAAGAGACAGTGGCTCACAAAACACTTCCAATGTCATTCCCATTTTGTCCAGGGTAAAAGGCCAGAAAGGCTTGAGTTTAAACCTCTGCTCTCTGCCCCAGGACTGTGCAGGTGTAAGATAAGCTCAGCTCACTGGGAAGGTTCAGGAGAGTCAACTGTCATCTCACTTGCGTCTTCCTAGTGCTCTGCTCTGAACAGAAACAAAGGAAAAAACTGCCCTTTGCACAGAACTGAAATTTTCCCCTCCCTCCCACTCAAAGGTCAAGTGTCACGGGGTGGGTTCTGTCACCACAGCTTCCTTTGCTGCAGGCCAGGTTTCCTCCTGTACTGCAGCTGCTTTGTACGAGGCCACGAGGGCAAAGCTCCGGCTGGCCACAGCAGGGCTCTGGCAGGGTTCAGCTGAGAGGGGCACCCCTCCCGGGTCACCCACGTAGGTTTGTGCTCTCTTAATAAACCAGAGGGGCACTTGCACCACACAGTGGAGTGTAAAGCTGGCTTAAAATCACACTGCCCCTCTTTCTGTTTGGCGGCCTTGGCACCCAGTCACGTTACCATCTTGTATGCTCCACCCAAAGCTTCCCTACTTGTTTCCTGACCATCCCTCGTGAGTCAAGACATCAGCTAAAGAAAATGCACATCTCCAGGACTGCATTTACTTTTTTGTTCCTGAGGTAGGCTCTCCTCGCACAGACAGTCCCACGCTTTGTCTCCAACTGCTTAGTCTTCTGCCTCAGCATCGTCATTTCTGACAAGTTAGCGTAATGTTGTCCCATGGTCTGTTCAATGACCTTGAGCTCCTCAGGATTTTCACATGTATCATAGTAAACAACTTCATCCTGTTTCTCTAAAAAGGCATTTGGCATTTTTTTAAAAACCCAAAAATCGCCACAGTTATTTAAACATTTAAAGAACTAATGACATTTTAAAAGCCACTGAAGGCAGTGAGTTAGTTGTGAGGAAGCGTAATGCTCCGGAGCGGAGCTTGGTCCTTTCACAGTCTTAGGCAAGGGTGTGATGTTACTCACAGGGCTGCTCTGCAGGATCAAATTTATGCCGTTAGCATTTGTTGTTATTTACTTCCCCTTTTAAATGTCTCTCTGTGCTTTAATTCCTACCTTCACCCACTGGAGCTTTCCTGGAAAACTGAAGACTGTTCCGATCAACACTGGGCGACTTACTTTACTATTCACCAGGTTTTAATTGTTCAACGAGCAGCAGCCATGTTTACTTCACAGTGTACAGAGTCGTAGAGAATTCATAAGCACAAATAAGTGTAAACAAGGCTGGTGCCTACTTTGGTCGTAAATAGGTCACCCAGAGACAATTAAAGTGGAATATAGCGGTACTCAAGGACCACCTAGCTAAAATCACCTCTTTTTGTCATTACGGGAGGTTGCAATCTCTACACGTTAAATTGCAACACGCGTGATGAGCTTCAGGACCCGTTTCAGCAGGTCAGATATCCACAGTTTCTACGCATGGATCCTGTAATTACGAAAGCAGTTCAGTATTTTCAATATGCTAAACCAGCGCATGCACATCATCAGAGCTGCTGTCACGATGAGCCACCAGTGTGGCTTTTCATTTCAACTTGTGTTATCAAATTAGTGCCTAATTAGTCAGAAGACAAAACATCAGATGGTGCCACAGCATCAGTGTTTTCCAGTGATGCCTTCTACTATCAAAACCTGAGCAGTGATAAATACCCTTTTTTTTTTTTCAAGTGAAAACAGACCAGGCTACATCACTACTGTGGTTTTGGATATGTGCTTAAATATCTGTTTATTCTTACCTTTAATCTGTCTCCTCAAAGTGTTCAACTGTACAATAAGCAGCATCTCTTCATGTTTCAATACTTCAAGCTGAACATTATATAATTCCAGCTGTGTTTCGTAATACTGCATTTCCAACTCCTCCACCACAGTTAGGTTCTCTTCTTGTTCACTGAGGTTCTCCATCTGTACAGGCCCAAACCAAAAATAAAAAGCATTAATAACAAAATATGCACACATGAAACATGTCTGGAGGCACAAAATCCTCTACAGAGCCTGGCCTAACTGGCAGTTGCTTAGGTGCTTTGGTATGGAAACAGCAGGACATTAGACAGGGCTGGGAGCAGAAACTCAGAGGAGCAGAGAGCCTTATTAGCCTAAAGTGTAATTTTATCCTAAGTCTACCAGGAAAGACTTCACTGAAATCTACACAAATAATACTACTCCTGAAAATGATATATGGTGCAGTACATCACTCCTGAAAAATAAGTATCAGGTAATCCTACCAGCAGTTAGATGGCATCAAATCAAAATCAGAAGATTAAAATTAAGTAATTCTCTTTATTTTGCAGTCCTCTGAAAACAGTCTCTGGTCTTTATCTCCCTAAACCCAACAATTTTAAGGGTTAATATCACGAATGCTAACACAACACTTCAACTGTAAAAGCATGTACCTTAACCTCTGCTAAACATCCTCATATGAGCAGGAGCAATCTTACAAAACTGGAGACACGTATTTTTCCACAGGTTAAAACCACACTGAAAACCTCAGCTGCTTTCATAGACAAAGACTTTGAAAGTCTACTCCCATGACCACTTCAGGAGGCTTTGATCAGCCCCTCACAAAACAGCGACAGAAAAAGATGCTTTTCAAGGCCTTACGGTTTTCTGAATGCCCGCTCTCTTCTGTTTCAGGCACAACTCTCTTGTCCTCAGATGCTGAAGGGTTTCTTTAGCTAACATACATTTCAGGTTTTCTAGTCGTGGCAGAGCCGATGCCCAGGCGGTTTTACCAAATCTTTCCTGATCTTGTTCCATCTGTTTGTGCATTGCTGCAATTAAAACGTCGCAGTAAGAGATGAGAAACGCCGTGGGCTAATAGCCCTTGTGTGTTTCTACTACAGCTGCAGCACTAAAAACACTGATGCCATTAAATAATTTCTGAGGCTTCTTTAGAAATCACAAGACTACCAGGTTGAATTTACAATTTTATGTGTGTAAGGAAAATACTCCATTGTACCACGGAAACATGCCTTATCAGTGAGACAGCGATCTACTCGGTTAACGTGCTGAAATCCTTGAGGCTTGCATATCAAGCGTTAAAAGCGTGCGTGGTTTTTGTTCAGAGGTTTGCAACCCTAAGTCTCAGGCCACGACAGTGTTTGTGTGCAAGCTAAATGCAAGTTGTAAACCAAACTGGTGAACAGATACAGATCCTAAGTGAGTAAAACGTTTCTTTCTTAAGCTTGTCGCCCACCCTAACCTCAGGGTCTGCAGAAAAGGACTAGCAAAGGTGATAAAAAAGCTCTCGGTCCCGAGTCAGGTATTTACACAACCTTTTGTGGAAATCCTTTCGATTACCTGTCAAAGCCTTTACAGTTTCCTTGAAGTAGTTCACAGTGATATCCTGAATGGAGCACACAGCACTCTCAGCTTGATTAGTCCATTCTTCAGCATCTTTCTCCAAAGCTGCTACTCTTTTAGGCCCCAGATTATCATACTGCAAAGACTTCTGCAAGGAGACAAAATTCTCAGCTGCCAACTGGTTACCAGAGCGGAGCAGCCCACATTCTGCTATACTTAGAGACACTGCAAGCAAGGCAGAGCACGGTGGCAAACATGACCTTCCCCTCACCTGACAGAGAGCGAATCTCCACACGTCTGTGCATTGCCCCGTTCTTCATTCTCTGGGCTAACTCAGAACCTCTGTTCCCCAACCACGACTTCACGCTTAACCTTGGATTAATTTGTTTCTTAAGCTATTTTTAAACTATCATCTTAAAAATCATGTCCGACACAAGCGGTTTTAGTTGTTACTAAAAGTAATTCAAAACCACCCTTCTACGTGCAATGTTCTCTTCTATTTTTCCCCACGTGTTGACAGCACGTTGCACTGTCAGGTTCTCCAGTTTGGCAGTTCTTTCACACAGGAACAGGGATACAGAAAAGAAATGTAAGAGAGTATTTTCAAGCCCAATAAGACTAGCATTCAATTTTTTTTTTAAGGAATTAGATTTCAAATGAACCTAAACATCCTTCTGAGTGCTTTTTTATACAGAAACAAACCCTGTGTTTCACCTGTTCCAATCTTCACTTCAATTTAGTACAGCATACTAGATATTTTATCTTCACAGATTTAGACCTTCAGTATCCGAGAACCTTAGTCTAAACACTGCTGTGCTCTTTTCTAGAACATTAACAGATCACTTTAACAGACTACTTAAAGAAAAATCAAAATAGTACATAGCTGTCCTTTCCAGGGCCATCATAACTTTCGGTCTGTGCTTCCAGCTCAAGAGGCACATAAAACTCAATGAGTGAAGTGACAGGTGACATGGACTTCTAGCAGGCTGTAGCAGCAACAGAAAACTGCTTTTGGGGTAAAGTCTCCTCTGCCTCCTGTTCTGCCACAACTGAGCTAATCTGGCACCTCAGCATTGCTGGGGGATGGCATTCTCAGTGTCACAAACCAATCCCACTGAAGGTGGCACAACTTAGATCTCTGTAAATTCAGAGTAAACCACAGGGAGGTGGAGCTTGGGGATGTTTTCCCTGTAATTCCTCAGAAGAGAGGGAGGTGGGACACCAGTGGCAAGGCAGCTGCTGTTCTGTTCAAGCCAATGACATGGACTCTGCGATCCACTGGCAGTGGTTCTGCCCTAACTTTGAATTTCTCAGTCACGTTTGGTGGCTTGGCGGGGGCGGAAAGAAGCAGGTGAAGACAAGAACAAGCCATTGTTAAGTGATTTGAGTCTAAACTGCTCCAAGAGCAGCTGATGCCCTGCTACGTAACTTGGCTGTTCACCTTGTAAAGGCAGACCTACCAGGATTTCCAGTTTGTAGAGCGTCGACAGTTCTCGCAGATCTCTAAAGGGCTGCAGTAAATACTGGTAGAACTGTGTTGCCATGGTGACCAAATCCTGATAAGCTTCGTCTTCTTCTTCATAAACCTTCATCAAAGCCACCATTGTGTCAGCGTTTTTATGCTGCTGAAGAACCTAGTGGGATAAAAGGTAAATCAGGCTTAGCTGCTTGGCATTCACGTGCTGAGGAGCTTTGGTGGAAAGGACCCGCCGTTTGTCATTCGATGAGCAGCCAAGACTTCCCACCACACAGGAGGCGTGCTCCAGGCACTCAGCAGCCACCCCCAGCTACAAATAGCTTCACCACCACACTATTAAAGGCACTAATTGCTGCATACGGCACTGGGAGACTCCAAGGAGTATCATGCCTAGGGCTACCACCACAGAAATCATCATAGCTGCGTGCAGATGACTTGGTTGCTGCTTTTTATACAGACAAAATGAGAAACTGGGGGAAGTCTGTGCACTGGAAGGAGCAGGAAGGTGTTCTCGAACTAGCTCTTGCAGTGCTTCCACAATTACTAAACGCCTGCTAATACGAAATGAGTTTCTGGATCCAAAATTTCTGACTTTGGGCATAGAAAAATCAGATTACCATTGAAAACTCAGAATTCTGGAACAGATTTCCACTCCCGATATACCCTGCAGTTAAATTCCTTTAGCATTTGTGTAATTTATAATAGTTTATTATAATCTCGGTTCTAGTGACATTACACCTCGTAACTTGTAATTCTTCCAGAGAACGACTGCCTTTCTGAGACACTAGTTCTAATTTAAGGTCTTTACTTGCTTCTATGACAACATACAAATTTGGAAACTTCCCCTTAATGGTTTATTGGCACCAATCAAAGCTTCAAGGATTTGTCTTTGACAGTAGCTAGCAGAGACAACGATGTGCTCTATGTTCCAGGATGGAGTGTGCCAGCTGGGAGAGCAAAGTTCCACAGAGAACCACAGACCTTTCTGGAGGGATGATGTTTGCTCCACAGCTCCGTAAGGAGGGCAGGGAAGAGGGGGTGTTTGGTGCTACAGCAATGAGAAAAGGCACTAGAAACATCAGCTTGACTGTGTTGCAACTGAAAAGCGCCAGAATTAAACCATTACCTTTGCTCCTGCCAGCTGAGTCTGGAAAGACAACAGGAGCAAAGTTCCCAGCTGTGGAGCTATTTCCCTAGGGAAAAATCTAGGGAAAATTTCCCACCCATCCCCTCTCCCTGCAGGCCTGGCACAGGCAGGGCAGGGGAACAAGAAGGTCTGGACTGCAACTGATAATCCCAGCAGTCCTGCAGCCCCTCACACTTCCCCAGGAGCTCATGGTAGCTCAGACAGTCCTAGGGATTGGGGTTTTATGCCCTATTTTAAAGTAAAATCCTTGCTTTTACATACTGATATTCTTTTTTATATGTAATTCTGGTTTGTCATTAGCCCAAATGACGCCTGTGGTTGTTGTAACAGTATTGCTCCTGGGTTTTTTTGCTTGTCTTTGAACACACACACAAAATATTTACACAACACTACTCTGCTCCATTTTGTACCAGGATCTTCTGCATTCTTCAAAATACATGTCCTGGCCCAAAGGATGAAGTATTTGAGAAGAACATAGATGTACAAGGGGAAGAAGGATGCTCTGATACTTAAGGCTATTTTAGTGCCAGAAGAGGCAAGGTTTTATTCCTTGACTCTTGCATAACTTGGGCTAGACTGCAATATAATGAATTTGTGTCCTTGTTAGGCATCCTATGAACACTCTGTAGCATGCTCAGCCACATCTAAAATATAGTTGGAAATAGCAGGTTAACTGGCACCAAGTTAACCACCAAACTCCAAACTGCCCCATGGCTGTACACACTTGTGCTGCTTGCAGAAGGGCATGGTGGCTAGGGCGTATTTCTAACCAGGCCATGAACTGTTCTAGTCAGTTATGGAAACCGTAGCCTTTGTATACAACACTGCGCGTGAGCTTCATGTAAACTGAAGTCCTATTTTTAAAAACAGCGTCTTTCTGAAACAGTAATGTTGTTACAGCTGTTGAATACTGAAATAGGAAACAGAAAGCTAAAGCCAATTGCCTCATTTTTCCCCTAAAGCATGATCATTTTCACAAAACACCTTTCACTTTCTTTAACAGGAAACACACTGCAAGAGAAGCATAGCAGCAACGCACAGGTGATCTAAAGTATCTGTAACCCTTATTGTAACATACCTAAAGTCCTAAATGCAACCATGTTGCTAGATACCCTCCTTTAAAGTCATGCTTACAAAAAAGGGGGGGATTTTCTATTAATTCTATAGCAAGAAACTCAGGGTGCTAAAGGGAGAAAGGTCTAACATCACTACTTCATAGAGCCATTGGGCCAGAATTCAACACTAAAAAACCACAACACAATTTCTCTGACTACAACACACTTATGTGGCACAGGCCCACGGCTAAGTTTGGTTTTAATAAAAGCTTGGCTGAGCGTCCGCAGCTCCAGGCATCCCTGCAAACAGGCAGTCTGAGAGCTTCGTAGGGAGGTTAGAACGTTAGAGCATGATTGTACTATTCCCTTCGGTTACCATTTCACCCTGGGTATTTTTAGCAACATGTTTTTGTAGGAGGACTTGCAGCTGAAGTAAGCACCCCAATGTCTACACTGACTGCCCAGCCGGAGCCGGCTTATTCCCCACTTAATAAAGCCGCGCTTAGGGACTGTCGTGGTTTAACTCTGGCTAGCAAAATACCACGAAGCCGCTCTCACAAATCCCCCTCCCCTCCTCCAGTGGAGGGGACAAATCAGAGGAAAAAGAAATAAGGAAGCTCGTAAAATTGAGATAAGAACAGTATCTGGGTAAGTTGACTTGGTGGTTTCCAGATGCTCAAGAAAGTGAGTCCAGCACTAATCTGAACACTGGACAACACCGTGAGCGCCGTGATGTTAGTGACTCGGCCGCCCTCGCTCACGTCACCCAAAGGCGAGCCTGACCCGAGGGCCTGAGGCTCGGGGCTGCCAGCCTCACGCACGCAGCTCCCAGGGGAGCAAGAGGTGCTGCAGCGGCGGCTCAGAGCGGCGCAGCACCAAGAGTGACGCGGCCCTGCCCCGAGGGAACCCTCCCCTGCCCGCAGGGAGCGCAGGGGTGGCTCTGCAGCACCC
>NW_010272575.1:0-28723 GCF_000690775.1 Eurypyga helias
CCCAAACCATTCTATGATTATGATTCTGTGATCTAAGGCATATATTGCTTCCTGGATATACCACTCCCTAAGAGAGCTTTGCCATGGCTCTTTAGATGATTGAACACAGTCTATCTGATTGTTTGTCTTTGGGGCATTTTCTATCAATATCTCAGTAGAGTTCTGGATCAGAACAAGGGTTTCTGATCCCTATAGTAATAAATAAACTAATGCTAGTAGCTTGCATCTTGGTCGATTTGCATAAATTAAAAAGAAAATGAATTAATATACTCTGAGAAAAAAGAATATTAATGTTCTTCTTCTGAGATACAGGTCATTCTTTTTTTTTTTGCTTCCTAATTAATTCCCTTTGAACCTCAGTCCAGTCATGAAGTTTTGGGTTTGTGGGCCCATTTTACAGATGGAACAGCAATGGCACATAATCTGTACAGCTGTGCATCCTGTATCTGGCAGAGGTCTGCCTAGTTCTACTTGCCAGCAGGCCACATTTTTGGCTGGAAGAACGGGAGTTATCCTAACTTTATTGGCCCTAATCACACCAATATTTCCACACTGTAGTGACTGGTGCCAAAGTCATTCATGTTCATTTCACTCCATAGGAATGACTATGTGAACTAATTTCGTTGTCCTCGATATTATTATGTGCATAATGCTGATGAAAAAAACCTTGCTGACACATAGCATTTTTCATCAGCAGATCTCAAGGATCTTTGCAAAGAAGGTCATAGAATCATAGAATCACAGAATGGTTGGGGTTGGAAGGGACCTTAAAGATCATCTAGTTCCAACCCCCCTGCCATGGACAGGGACACCTTCCACTAGACCAGGTTGCTCCAAGCCTCATCCAGCCTGGCCTTGAAGACATCCAGGGATGGGGCATCCACAACATCTCTGGTCAACCTGTTCCAGGGCCTCACCACCCTCTCTGTGAAGAGTTTCTTCCTGAAAGAAGAAAATACTGAAGGTCAGTATTTTCAGGCCCATTAACAAATAAGTAAACAGATAAACAGGTCAAGTGTGTTTCCTAAGGATTTATTTCTTCCTAAAATACAAGAAACTGAGAAAAGAACAGAATCTATTTTCCCAGACAACATCTATACAATTAAACAAACCATTTCTGAGATGTAGACTTGAGCTGGCTCCACAGTCTTCCCACCACTGATCAGCAAGTTCCTCAGCCTAGCTTTGGGTGGCGCCATCTAACACTCCCTAATGCTATCTCCCTCCAGTGAAAGTTCCATGGCCTATTTTATTTGCTAGTTCAGTTTCATCCCTTAATGTAAATCCAGGAATCTCCTTATGAGGATGCCTTATTTCTCTATATAATCAATGCAATCTTTGCTTGTTGTGAAATACGCACTAGAAGTTTGCCAGCTGTCTAATTGATAAATATGTTTGATAAACTTAGTTGACTTTGCTAATGCTGTCATACCTTTTTTTTTAACCCAGATTTAAATCCAGAGTAAGGACTTTGAGCATAGGAACACTAAAAGGAAAGAAAATAAAATATAAACCATTGTTCTTGTCCAACATGGAAAGCAAGAATAAAAGACATCTATGGGATCTGTAAGGATCTATAAAGTGAGATCCCTCTGTGTTTTGCTGAGGAAACAGGATGTGTGAAAGCATCTTCCTCATGGGAGGTAGGCAGCAGGCAGTTTTAGAAATGAAGTTGAAATACCTGAAAAGAAGAGCTATTTGACTCCTGAGAAAGCAGTGTCCTCCCAGTGACAGTGGCAAAACCAAAACTAAGTACACGCGACATGAAAGACAACCCCTGTGATCCATACCTTTTCCCACACCTTTCCTAATACTTATATGTTTTGAATGATACTGTTCAGGAATTTTACAATTGAAGTTTTTATTTTTTTTCCCCTCAGCAGAATATTAGAATATGCTGATTTTTCAGAAACAAATTTTTCAGTGTTGGAGAAAGTATTATTTTCAAGGATTTATCAACCTCAAGAGCATTCCAAACTGTGAGTTAATTTTCCACTTAAGAAAATGTAAAAAAATGGTTCTGAGACAAAATGTTTTAAATTGATGAAAACAAACATTGTTTCTGACCTAATGCAAAATATCTATTTTGTTTTGTCTAGTGAAAATGTTTGCTATTTCACTCTCTCATCTTGTACCAGAACAGGAAAAAATGTGTAAATTTAAAATTAGCATGGTTCAGAGGCTCTTTTCTGCCAGTTCTCATTTTGAGTCATTCACCTCTGCCTCACTGCCATCAGAGAGAGCATAAAGAAACCCCATGAAGTCTTAAATATTCAGTGCATTTTATATGGACGTAAGAGAGTTCAGGTCAGTTCCACCTGCTGGAGACAATTGCTCCTGGGTTTCCAGAGAGGCGTCATATAATAGAGCGGGAGCAAAGTCCACTGCTGAAAGTCCATTCGCATCATCATCAAAATATACCCAGAATAAGGGAGCCAAGTAATCCTGAACTGATTTATCAAGGTGTTGGGGAATCTAAAAAAAAATCAACAAACTGCTTTGAATTTCTACTTTATTTTTTTGTCCTACAGAACTGCATGGCATGTAAAATGCATTTTTGACATTGGAAGGCTTACCTCCAATTTTTAATTCTTCTATGCCTTGATTTTTATATTTATAAAAAAGCAAGGCTGATGGTTCCTTGGTCTTAGCCAGTGCTGAGCTTTTATTTTTTAAGCAAAATATTATCATGGCAAGAGCTGACCTTTGTTAGTTTTGCAGTCTCAAGGACACCACTATAAATACAATCACAGGGATGTTTAATTATGATAAAGCTAACAATATAGTCACATAATGATAACAATATGATATTTTAACAGCCTAGCATTAGGCCAAGATTACGAAGTTTTTTATCTGAAGTCACAGGTTTAAGTCTACAGAAAAATTTCTTTTGAGTACCAATATTGAATATGCACACACTTTTCACTGTCACAAAATGTGTCAGTAAGTAGAGGTGTTGTCTACTAGCTCTTTCAAAACATCACACAACTTACCAACACATTTCAGCACTGCAAGCAAGGCAAATAGTTTTCCTTGCAACACTTCCATCTTGCTTTAAATCTTAGCTTGGTTTTGAGATTTGCTGGCTTTATACTGTAAACTGTAAGCACTGTAAATTGTTTGTCTAGCATATAACTTTAAATGGTTGAGGTTAAAGATCCAAATGTCAGCAGAAATAAATTCTGACATTATCCCTAACTTTTTACACAACTTCAAGATTTTACCAACTTACTTCATAATTACAGGAATAAAAAAGAGACAATTTTTGAAGGTTTTGAAGAAGATTACTTCATTTCAATAATGCAAAATAATTTTCACTATTTTCTACATTAATGAATACTGATTTGCATGAATCAGACCAGGATTTGTACCTTAAATCTTATGGCTGGCAGCCATTCCTATTCCTCATCAGAAACATCACCGTCTGTTTTTTTAGATATTTTAGATGTTCAAAATGTGTGTCTAATGTAGAATCACACCATTTTCACTTTCAAAATTATATCAAGATTCAGATTTTTAGGAATAAAATACACTCTGGCTTTTTTAATTATTATTGGTTTTGCTTTAATCTCAATTTTTTGCAGTCAATAGGTATTTTGTCATTGACTTCCTTGGTCACAGGTTCACTTCTCCCAGCAACAGCAGTGTCTGGCATCCTTTCTGAGGTTAACCCAAACCTTCCATTTCAATGGCCTATTAACCACAGGAGAAATAAACAAAAAAACAAGTCCATCTCACAGTTCAAAGATCTGCCTAAATAGGGGTGATTTCACTGAATCTCAGTTTCAGCTAAATGCACCATGAGATTAAAATAAGGCTTTGCCACAACAATTTCTTTGCAGGTACTTCATCTGACTGTGACTTTGCGAACTTTGCTGTAGGTTTACACACTCCATGGCTTTAAGTATTTCTAAAGTACTGCACAGTAATAATTAACAGCCAGAGGCAAAATAATCATTGCTAGTTTCATTTAATGTTAAAGCCAAAACTAGTATATTTTCTGTTGGCTGAAATGTCAGACCTTATCTACATTATTCTAAGATCAGATGGAAAAAATGTGCTTTTAAGCATGGTTCTGAATGACTCCACCATTTGTAAATACATTAATTTGAATGTGAGGTATGCCTTCTAGTGGATAAAAAGGTACATTTGAAGTTAGCAGGTTGAGCTAATATGTCAGCATAACTGATTTATGAGGAAATGCTAATAAACAAAACAAAAGTAAGATTAAGAAATTGAATTAATGTTTAATTAATTTAGGCAAATATTAATATTTTAGGTCAATTAAATTAATGGGAATTCTTTAGTGGAGAGAGGTTGATAATGTTTCTGAGAAAAATCTTTAAAAGACCAAAAAAAAAATCAGAGGAGGTGTTTTCCTAAGGGTCATGCCATCATGTGAGCCACTTAACTCCCCAAAACTGAAGCCCTCTTTTTGCATCTAGAGATTCTTAAGAAGTTGTTCTTAACTGTTTTATGAACATTTGAAAACTCATCCACACATGTTAGAAAAGCTACACAGAAGTGCAAATCTTCCCCCAAGTGTTTTCAATGATGCGTATGATTTGTTTTCCTCCCCATCACAATACAGGGGCAATTTGCCATTTTCTACTTACCAAGAAAGGTCTCATTTAAGTTATGGTAAATGGACAGTGAAGGATGTCAAACAGCCAACCCCTGCTTTCTCGTTTTTGTTGTTTGCAGAGCTGGAACATTAGAAATGACTGAACAGATCAGACTTTTTTCTCTTTAGTTTCTGAAAAAAAAATTGTTGTTAATCTTAGACCTTGTATGCCAAGTTTCAACAAGGAGTGAATTTTTATGGTCAAATTACACACCCTGAAAATAGGAGTTTATAATGGAAACGCTGATACAACCGTAACTATGGTACTGCAATTGCATCACTATAAGAAAATTGGTTTAGATAATATACCCTTCTGGAATGACTGCAGTTCTAAATGATCCTGCATCTCCATAAATCTAAGCTAACTCAGTAATTCAAAATTACTAAGATTTAAGTTTAGTACCAATAAGCAATAAACTTATGGCTATTGCTATAATAACCGCTGGTCTGTGCTCCTTTATTTCACAGCAGGTGGTCTTTGGGCTGGTTTGCAGCCTGAATGAAAATACTTCCAACTAATTCAAAACTAATTTCTGAAGTTGAGTGGAGGCACATTTCCAAACTTTCTCACAATTCCCTTTCACTAACAAAGACCATGGGTGTTTTGGTTTGGGTTTTTTTCTTTCCCCTTTTCTCTTTAATCAGTGCCTAAGCATATTGTCCCTTTTTACACTGTTTCATACTAATATATTGTATGATGACAGCTGACTCACTGTATTTCTGCAAACTGTCAAGGGAAATTCATGGAGGAACACGTAAGTTCCTCTGAGCACACTGTCTCTTTACATCATCTTTCTTCCGCCCACATGCCCCACACCTAATATTCCAAATGCTAAAACCTTGCTCCTGATGCTCCTGTCAGACTGCTCAGCCTCATGCAGGCATGACATTAGTGACTGAGTCAGGCCAGCAGTAAGTGAGAAGAAAATGAGGTTAATAAAGTCTAATCCCACAATTTACCAGCGTCTGATATCTCCTTATCTTTGGACTATGACAGAAGCAACACCTCACCTGCCTTTCAAGTAAGGGTGAGGCATGTCCCCTTCTCTCATGGTCTCGATCCCATTGATGAGAAGTCTGGTCATACCCTACCTTTGCGTGAGGCAGGCGGTCTGTATGCCAGTGTAGGCATACAGTGTAGGTCATACAGTGTAGGGCAGGACCTGGAGATACCTCTTTTCCTACATACTCCTCTGTCAAAATGCCATGCTCTTCTTCCCAGCCTAGAATTATGCCTTGTGAGCTATCCATATTCTGCATATATTTGTCTTTGGCACTTCTGCTCAAGATTGCTCATCTTGGCCATATTATTTAGATCTACATTTAAATGTCTTTAAGCTAAAAGAGAGTACATTTAGATTAGATATAAGGAAGAAATTCTTCACAGTGAGGCACTGGTGAGGTTAAACAACAGCAAACAGGTTACCCAGAGAAGTGGTGGATGCCCCATCCCTGGAAGTGTCCAAGGCCAGGCTGGATGAGGCTTGGAGCAACCTGGTCTAGTGGAAGGTGTCCCTGCCCATGGCAGGGGGGGTGGAACTAGATGATCTTTAAGGTCCCTTCCAACCCAAACCATTCCACGATTCTATGATTCTATGATCTGATTTATAGTGTTGGTTCTCCTGCCCTTGCTTCACAGGATGCCCCTACCTTCTTCCAGAGTGGCAATGCGAAGACAAATGCTCTTGGTGTGCTTGCCCATCCCTTCATACCCCTTCTTCTCTGCAGATGTGTCAGAATGATAGTCACTACATTCAGGATGCGTTTTTCTCATCTCCTTACACTTGCTAGGATCCAGCTACAAATTTTTGATAAACCAGCTTAGCTGTTTAATACTTCAGGAGGAAAAATTTAAAAACTGGAACAAGCTCATGGGATAAGCCAGCATCTGAACTCTGCCAGAATTCTGCCTCTGAGTCTTTCTTGAAAGGCGATCCTTAACTAGGTAGAAACCCAACAGGGTAATTAATATTTTGTTCAGCAAAGCCAAAACTAGCCTACTACCTATAAAACAAAGTACTAAGCAAATACTAAGTCGTCATTTTAAGGTGATCATAATTTTTTTTTTTTAATTAGGTGTTGCAGAGGGACAGGTAGATAGAGCTTTGTCAAATTTATAGAAATACATCAATCCTCATCTGATTTTGCTGAGGTTATGTTTTTAACAAGTAGCTGGTAAACAGGAAAAAAAAAAAGTGATTGTATGGTCGATCTTTTTGTGCTGCAAGAGCTTATTAAAAATCTGCATGTCAACCCTTTTCAAGCTACTATCCACCTATTCTGGGCATCCATTAGCTTGTTCTGTGATATCCTGCAGCAAAAAGCTTTTGCAGTTTGACACCAGTATACAGTATATCAAACGTAAATAGTACCTGAGGTACAAACTGCCTAGAGACCAGAAACATATCGTGGAGGCAGCTCATTCTGCAGTTGCATGCTCTTATCTTCCTAAAGTGTGTGCTGTCAGCCACTGCTGGAGTCAGTGTTGAACTAGGCCGATCTGTAAGACTCACCCATGTATACAAGAAATGAAACCTTTTTTCTTCAGAAATTCACTGTTTTCCTCTGGATCAGTTCCCTGATCCAACTCACATGGCCACACAAACACCTATGCTGGAATGAGGGAGGGTGTAAGAGTAAAGAACCAGGTGATAGGATGTTCTGGCAACAGTGTTGAGCTGTGTTATTTAAAGTGATTGTGGAGTTTCTCATTTTTCTCAAGTGAGATTACTGTAAAAAGCTTGTATAAGCTAGACAAGTTCTTTGTCAACAAATATTAGGGGCGACATAACCTGTAAAGGTAGATAAGCTAAGGGTCAACACAATTTCCATTTTACTAATGCATGGTAAGCTGCAGATCATTTTACTGTTAATAATAAATCATGAAAAAATGTCCCACTTTTGTTTTAATGAATTGCAATTTTTTTCAGTCCTGTGGGATATAAAAAGTCAAACTCTGTTCAGTTTCAGTTTTAGATTTCTCTGAGTATTTCTGCAAATGTTTCATTTGGGAGACATTTCATTCTATCACTTGCTTTACAGCAGAATATGAAAAAAGATTTTTGAATTTATGTCAGTCTAATAGAGGCCTGGCTTTGGTCCAGGTAGCAATATCCAGAAAAGAACTTCTAAAGATACATTTGTTTGTTTGTTTGTTTTTGTTTATTATGGAATAAACTTTTGGGTTAATTACATTTTTGCAAATCAAATATCAGACTATTTTCTGCCAATGACACTGCTTTTCAAAATCTCTGAATGCCTAGTTTCTGCACCTCTTATCCAAGACTTCATGTCAGTAGACCTTGTTAGACTCCATGGAAAGAGTTGAAAGAGAGAACATTTGGACATTAAATGGACAACTGTATTAATAGAATCATAGAATGGTTTACGTTGGAAATTACTTTAAAGATCATCTAATTCCAACCTCCCTGCCATGGGCAGGGACACCTTCCACTAGACCAGGTTGCTCCAAGCCTCATCCAGCCTGGCCTTGAAGACATCCAGGGATGGGGCATCCACAGCTCCTCTGGGTAACCTGTTCCAGTGCCTCACCACCCACTCTGGGAAGAATTTTGTTCTGATATCTAATCTAAACCTCCCTGATTTCTATTTAAACCCATTACTCACTGTCTTGTCGCTACATGCCCTGTTAAAACTGGACTCCTTCTCTGTATTTGTGCTGCTTTTCCTCATTGCTGAATTATAGTAAGACTTTATCCTTCTTTATTCTTCTTTTTTTTTCTCCCTAGCAGGATGAAAAATTGAGGGGGGATGGGGTGGGGTGGAGTCTAAATTGAGAAAACACTACATAATTTACAAGATCAATATAGAATCACAAGTAGGAAATTTGTGTAGAAGCACAACTGAGTCTACATAATAGCCAAGGTGAATGGCAGAGAAACCCCTAGGCTGTGATACGATTCCATGAATCATCTTCTCATTCTCAGTAATGAAGACACTTACAAAGACCAACTGTCAGTGCCTAGCTTGTGAGCAAGAGTCTCAATTCATCAAATGAAAAGACAAATTCTCTACTGATGGAAAACCACAACTCTGTTGACTTCAAATCAAAGCGTGCCAACTTGTGAATTTATCCCAAACTGCTAGCTCGCTTCTCTTCTTTAATGACCTTGAGTAGATTTAGATTGGTGTGAAATAGATGAAAAGTGGTCTGTAGGCTGTTATCAGCGCATTTCCCTACTCCTGGCCTTTAATCCCTTGAGAGTAGCAGAAGTGAAAAGGTTTCAAACTTCTTATGAAAATATTTTTCCACCATGCCTGTTCCCTAGCCCTGTCTGTTCTCCTTTCTCTCTGCATAAGCAGTTTTAGACTTTATTTAAGTGTCGCATTTCCAAGTGTTCACGACTCTGTACAAAGCTCGTCACACATCACTCATGCCTTATTTCACGGGTTGAGCTGGTAATTAGCATATTTCACAATTAGCCAGTGTATTTGCTTTGCTAATTTCATTCCATGATGAAGGTGCTAACTTGGCGTGAAGCTGTAATGTACTGGTTGATTTATTAAGCTTCCTCTGATGGATGAAAATCACATGCTGTGCCTTTACTGTCGGGGAAAGTTAACAACATCCATTTGTAAGAGATGGTATTTGAAAAGTGATGTTGGTGTGATTGAATGTGTGAATCTGTAATGAAGCCAAGTCAGATAGCTCCTTCCCGATAAAATAGTATTCAAGTTCTGCGGTGGTTCCTTCTTGAAATGGGGCTTTTCTGCCCAGATTCCTCACCTAAAGTATGCAAGTACAAAATACTCATCAGGTATTTAGTACTTGGGTTTCTGCAGATGAAACTCAACAGCTCTAGAGAAGCCAAATGCCTAAACCCTCTGAGACTCTGCATCTTACATTGTGTGCTGACAGGACAAAGCATTTGCTGCTCTTTTCTTAATGAACCTGTACATAAAATGGATAGTTGATGAATCAGTCAATTTATCTGCCAGACTACAGGCTTTCCAACAACCCTGTTGAGGAAGAACTCCCTGGTCCATGACTTCTGGTTATGAAACCTAGTGTAGTTTTGTCCACATTACTCTTCATACTTCCCAGGAAAAAAATGGCTTTGGGGTTGTAACTATAATTTTAAACTAAGCAGGGGCAGAGCCCATTCTTTTTGCCCGCAAAGCCCATGGGTAGCCTGCCCTGTCCATACATATGACACTCTTCTTCTCAGAAAAAAAATAGGGCTGCATGCAAGCTGTCTGTTGGAAATGGTCCCTGGTCACTGTTAATCCACAACTGTATGAGGCCATGGTCCTGCTTAATTTGCTAATATAAATGTATTCTAGGGTACAGTACAGGTAGTTACCCTGGACTGCTCAACACATGGAATGTCTATAGTTGCTGGAAACAAATGACATATCCAGTGATCAAATCAACGTAGCCAAAGACAACAAAACTTAAAGGAACCTGTGGTTGTGCTTTACAATTTTTATGTCAAAAGATGGTTATTCATGATCTTCACCAGGATAGATGCAGCTCCAGAAAAAATGGGAGAGGTGTAGCATAAGGAAGGTTCTGTGGTTTCAGTGACAAGTATGTGATGTGATGTAGGAATATACATGGTGCTGGCCAGTGACGATGGGAGGAGTGGTTAAGGCTCTTTTCCCTCTGTTAATTCTGCATTTCATTCTTTTAGGATATGAAAGATCTTTTCTACTCTGACCTGCACTGTTAACCAGTCTGTCTGCATTAAAACTTCTTTGTCCATAATTTAAATAACCCTGGTAATAGCACATCCCAGAGAGGATCCACACAGTCCTGAAGTGATGTTCCTTTTTGGAAGGATCCCTGCTCCCTTCACACTATTTTGTGGCCTGTGATTGGGGTATTTTAAGTCTCCTTTTTACCTTCCAGTATTTTCCTTGATTTTAACTCCCCTAAAGATTATGTGTTGTCTGGAGAAATGCTTTTGAGAGAGCACTTTGAAACTTCTGATGTTTGTACCCCGAGAAAGTACAGATTAAGTTCAATCACTCTCTAAAGCCAGCAGATTTTTATCTTATACCTGCATTTTCTCCACTGCATCATATATAAACTATTGACAGATCAACATTAACTTGTCTTGTCAGCACAGTTTAGGCTTTCAAAGGCATAAGAAATCAGATTTCTCTGTATCAGAACTTGCATGTGTTTCACTAAAATGTGAAAGCAGAAGGAAAAAAAGCAAAGTAAACATTACTGAGGCAAATATCCCAAGAACAGAACAACCCTAGATTAATCTCATTTTATTTAAGAACACAATAAAATTACACAGTTGAAGTCAGCATGAGCTGATGATGATCTTCTTATTTTGCTCTGATTTCTGTGTCTCTGTATTCTCTTTATTCTGGGTTCATTTTTTTTTTTTTTAAAGCTATATACATATGATGTTATAATAGCATCAATAAAAACAAAAAATTGGATTCAGGAAAAAAATACAAGTTTCTAAGCATGTGTGTACTTTTCCAATTAAGCATGTGCTTAACTTCTATCAACTTCAACAGCTTAAAGATAAACACAGATTCAGAACAGGTTGTTTTCCTGCATAAAGTGCTTGCTTCTTGTACCAGCTGCTGCATTCTCTTAACAGGTTTGGAATCAAGGGCACTGCTTTCCTTCATAAATAGAAACAGTTTAACCCGGACACCGGCAATATTTTCCAGATGAAAAGTCAAGAAAATATATTGTGTCAAGGAATTATCTCGTATCAAGAACAATACTGACTTTACTGACTTTGGACAGCCCTTCCACTCCTGCCATCAAAATACTTTCTCCTGTCCCTTCCTTCCTCCTCTATAAGCACCCACCCTTATGCCTTCAACCTTCTTTTATTCCTTGGCTCAAGCCGATTTTGTAACTCAGCAGAAGGCGGGAGCTGCTGCTTCACACACATTTTGCCTCAGTGTGAGCCCCCAGTTCACACTTCCAGCAAAGCTTAGAGACCAGGATCATTAATTATTGTTACTCACATTGTTGTTTATGCTCCAAGAACTGCTTTTTCACCCCGGAAGAGTTACAAGAAACTTAAGAGATGCCATTTGGACAACCTGGTATCATCCAAGATGTAACTCAGTACATTAAAGAACACCTTGTCTGCTTTTTTTTTCATGATTTTTCAACTGTTGCTTAGATTTAGCTAGCTAAAACCTATTTTTAACTGAACAAAACATACCTACAAAATACAGAGTATTATAGAAGAAGAATGGAAAGCTTTTCTATAGGTTAGGTCAAATGCAACCCTGCAGAAATACATACCCAGTTGTTTAACTTAATCTGTCAGACTGTCATGTATGTGCTGTTGTAATTACGTGACAGTGACATGGACAGACATATGTTTTAAAATATTTTTAGATTTAGGACAGGTCAGTATTTCTTTTCATTTATCGGGCAAGCAAACTATGTTCCTCCTGTATTGTATAAGGAAAATAAGGACTGATTATATCCCTAATTTATTGTAGTTGATTTGCTTATAACAATTTCAAATCCCATTTCCATGAGGACACCGACTGACTGCTGAGGCAGCCAACAGGCAAGAACCATAGAATCATAGAACTGTAGAATGGTGTGGGTTGGAAGGGACCCTAAAGACCATCCAGTTCTAACCCCCCTGCCATGGGCAGGGACACCTTCCACTAGACCAGGTTGCTCCAAGCCTCATCCAGCCTGGCCTTGGACACTTCCAGGGATGGGGCATCCACAGCTTCTCTGGGCAACCTGTCCCAGTGTCTCCCCACCCTCTCTGGGAAGAATTTCTTCCTGATGTCCAATCTAAATCTACCAGCTTTCCATTTAAACCTTTTACCCCTTGCACTACAGGCCCCTGTAAACAGTCTGCCTCCAGCATTCTTGAAGGCCCTTGTAGTATAATAGTGAAATTGGTTAATGAATAGCTCATGGGTTAGCCAGGCCTAAGGAGGCACCATTATCCTCGGTAATTCCTCTTACTCCAGTAGCTGGACATGGATTACAGAAAAGGAGAAATTTTCCCAGCAGAAGTTCCCTGAACTGTTTGGGATTAGTGATTTCCATGAGGTTTTGCCATCCCCTTGCTGAAGAAGTCAAGGTTATGTCTTGAAATGAGGCTATCTCAGAACTCTTCTGTGTTATCAGCTCAGGTGAGGAAGATGCTGGAGCCCTTACTGAGACTGAAAACGATCAGGACAAAACTGGAATTACTCCGTAGCTGGTACCTTTGTTAGGAGGTGGGGGCTTCATCACTACTCTGAATGTAGAACTCCAGCACTGACGAGAAACATTTTGGTTTTTATCTATGCAACATATAGTACTTGAAGCTGCGTCAGAAAACTGAGGCTGAAACCCCTGTTCATGAGAAATTGCAAGTTTATTAATCATCCCAGTTGCGAGTTGATTAGTGATCCCAAAATTTGAAGCTGACCCTTGGTGTTTCGAGTCACCTGCAAGCAAGGTTGATGATAGAAGGTGATATGGAAAATGCATAATAAAATACAAAGGAAAGTGGATAAAGGCAGGGAAGCATATCAGTTATGTGGATTGGCGGCCCTGATTGATGGGAAAGAGAACTTTTAATACACATGCCTTCAAGCATGGCAAAGCAACATGCATAAACTCAGGTGTTTAAGGCCTGGGCCCTGGTTTGTGTCTTTCCTCTCCCTTCCCTTCACCACTCACAGAGCACTCTGTTCCTCTTCATTCCAATATGACCCTTTTGAAAAGATTAATTGCCTATACCAGCTCCAGTCACTAACAGCATGGTCTCTTTAGTCGTTATACAATCTGAAGTGCCATATTTGGGCTTCCTTGGATTTCCTGGCATGTATCAGCTGTCTTGTGCAGACTGTCGTTTAATCCTTAGATGTTAGGCATCCAGCTCATCAGTCTACTACCTCAGTGTTTAGCTCCCACATGCCCCATCCACCTCTGCAGTAGTTACTCTCTTGGTGGTTTAGGCCTGTACCATTCTAGCCCTATTACACCTTAGAAACATGGGATATCCTACACAGTAGGACAGTGGGACTTCCGATAGGACAGACACATCTTTTGGGAAAGTGACTACAGTAAAAGAAGTGAACCCATATGTCTGTTGGGGTAGAAATAAAGGAGTTTGGTCATTCAGGCTACCAGGTGAGGGGAAGTTGCAGAGCAAAACTGACTGCTATGCCCAAAGCTATGTCTTGCCGCCAGTTATAACATATTCTATTCTGAAGTCAAACATGAACAATTGAAGTATGGGCAGGGGGAAAATGGAATAGATCAGAACACTTCCTTTGGCTTGAAACCTCTGCAGCTGGATTCTCTGCAGTATCTAAGTCCTGTGCTGGAGGATTTGAGCAACCTGGTCTAGCACAAGGTGTCCCTGTCCATGGCAGGGGGGTTGGAACTAGATGATCTTTAAGGTCCCTTCCATCCCTAACCATTCTATGATTCTATGATTTATCAGCAGTTTCTGTAAGAACAGAGTGAAACTGTCACCGTCTTGTTTGGGATGAGGCAATAGAGTGGTGTGGGGGATAGTGGGATGCTGAACCTGTGCTGAAGCAGGCTTGCTCTGTGCAGATTGCAAACTTTTGTTTTTCACGCAGCAAGCGTCTTTTGATAAGGAGGGAAACACCCAAGGAAGGCCTGACACCTCTGCTGTCTGTGACTCTGAGCCACAATTTCTCCATTCCCTGTAAAGTCCCCTGATGCCACTAGATGGTGCTTTTAATCTCTGGTAAAATCTGTAGTACCCACAGGAGAGTTTTTTTTTTAACAGAGGTTTTCAGGAAGAGAGATTTTTGCTTACCTGCTTGAGGAGAGCCAGAAACACAGACATGTCAGGGGAAAAAGAAAAAAAAAAAAACCCCAAACACCACCAAACCCAAAACCAAACAAAAAAAATTCTGCACTGTGTTCTTTCAGCAATATTGGTACACTTGTGATCCCGAAGCAAAACACACTCCCTAGGTACCCTGACAGCTGCTGACAGTAAGGGACAATCTGCTCTGTAACAGCAGTGCCTTTTAACGGTGGCACTGGCCAGGCTCCATCCGGGCTGCACAGGCTGGAGGACTCGCAACTCTGGATCAGCCCTGGAAGGGCTGCATGTATGCAGATTGCCCTGGAAGCATCGGTCCCTGTGTTTCCAGATTCCCAGACCATCTGGCTCCTGGCTTGGACACCAGCCGGTGGGATGCAGGTGTTTGGGCAGCCTGGTGAGAAGGCTGGTCCCTGAGTCAGGCAGCTCTGGGGATCCAGCACTTCACTGAAGACACTGACCCCACATGTCCCAAGCAGCACAACTCTTTCATTCCCTCAGCTACATGTGCATTAAGAAAAGACTCTGTTTCTGCATGAGTTATGAGGCAAGTAGTATTCAAAAACATCACTGATTTCTACTCGATTCTCATCTTTTCTCTTAGGTTTTGTTCTGGCAAAATGATGCTTCTTTCTCTCCGGTGCCTCTGTGCTGAACAGAAGATAAAATTACAGAGTTTAAAGCACTACAGTGTGGGCCCATCACTTTTTTTTTCTTGGGCAGTACGACATTTGAAAATAATATAGCGCCTCTCTTGAAAATCATTGTTCTGCAGTTATTGACAGAAGTCTGGCCTATGCCACCATTTGGGAAAGTTTGATGAACCTCATTATTTTGCTGCTGTTGGTTGTAGAACAGCTGGAATAGATACTAAAGTTGGGATGGCCAAAACTATCATCACAATTTAATTAGTGTCTCCCGGAGACAATAAGGAGCATCTGATATAACCGTGTGGGGCTGCATTGATTACAATGCCGTAAGAACAGCTGCTAAAGGCTTCATCAACCTCAGGTGACACTGTGTAGCCTCAGAACCACCTCTGTTAAATCCATGTTAAATAATACACGTTGGCTAATTTAGTTATCATCTTGCCAAGATCATTGTAATTTCCAGTCTCAGGGGAAAAACTAAAAAATTTATTAATGTTCAGAAGAGTACTTCAGTATCTGTTATATTTTGTATAGGAAAACATTTCCTTTTACTGAAGAAGTATTGCAGTGATACTTTGTTCTGTATTTCATGACACTTTTCTCCTAAATCTTCTCAGACAAATTATGAATAAAAGTATTATTTATAAAAACGTAAATAGAAACTGTACTGCTATTTTGACGAAGTCCTGACTATAATCTCAACAAATTACAACCTTTGCTATTGAGTGTCAAATTTCACAGGGTCATAAAGTCGACTGAGATGGTTACAACTCCTAGCATCTTTTGGACAATACATCAGTCATATCCTGTCCAGGTACAACTGTATTATACTCAAGTTTCATGAGAAAAGATCTTCCAGAAAGACATCCAGCCTTGATTGAAAGGCACCAAGATATTACATCCCTGGTAGTTATTCCGATATCTAGTCACCTCTGTTAAATACATGTGCACTGCACTGTTACGATTTGCTTGGCTTCATCTTACAACCATTACTCATTGTTATTCCTTCCTCAGCTGAAGAGGAAGTAAATTCTGTAAAGGAACACAGTATGGTTATTTACCAGAACTGGGTTATAGACCTCACAACATACTCAAGGAAGCTTGTTAGGACAGCAACAAAGGAAGCCTTAATGAAACACATCTTTTCTTATGTTACTTTTCCATTATAAGAAGAAACAATTACATGGTAGAGACAAAGCCACCATTGTACGTTCCAAATTCAAATAACAGCAATAATATTTTCTGGCTCCAGATTTATGTTTCCATCTGGCTGAAGTGACTTGGCAACCGAAAGCATAAGCTTTGTTTCAATTCTTGGTATCAACAAGTACCCTTAAGGCATATTAGGGAGGTATGACAAAAATCTAGTGAATGCCAAAAGCAGTGAAGCTTAGTTATTGGCTTGCCAGCATGAGGGAAATATAATCTGCATTTTGTAAGTATGAATATAGAACAAGCCCTGGCATCGTAAGCTGCTGTCAGTCAGGAGGAACTTCCTACTTCTTTCTAGAATATATTTCATTTGATGCCAATTTATTTTTATGGCATGGTTTATAGAATGGAGGATTAAGCACAACAGTGTGGCTTAAACTAACATATGTACATGCATTTGTATGTTCTATATGCACATTGTCTTATTCCACATTGTTGCACTTAGCCCAGAATTCTTTGAGTAGTAAATCAATAAGAAAGGGTTCATCTCAGAGTTTTACTGGACCCTATTTTTAGTGTAATAAAACTGACTTGATAGAGTTAAAAAAAAACACCTATGGTTTTTCAAGCCCTCTGTCCAGGGTGTCTGTGTATAAGCAGCTTTAACATTGGCACTTTTCATGAAGACAGAAATAAGTCTTCATTGAAGACTTGGCTGTATTCAAATCAAAATTTGATTCAAATAAGGAATGGAAAACTTTAGTATTAACTAGACAATAATGAATAGGGCATTCCACACTATCTTCTGCCTTCTTTTGCGTTTGTTGTTTAAGCTGTCCATTTCAATTCTTCTTCCTTAACTTCAGTTTTCCACGTTGGATAGCTGTGTTGTGGTTTTCTATGGCCAAGGAAGCACAGTCAGGCAAAAAGGTGGACTGAGGCTTGAAGACATCAGTGCATACATGGAGTTTGAAACATGGGTGTCACAACAGAATTTTTGAGATCTTTCTAAGAAGAACACATCAGCTGTCTGATTCATCATCCTATGGCTCCTGAGCAGTTGGCAGTGTCCCAGAGCAGCACTGAATGATGAAGACATGACATAATCAGCCATGGGTTTGTGCTGGCTGAGCAGCTGCTGGGTCACCTGGCTCTTGTAAAAGCAAAAGAACTGGTGGGAGCTGCTGAACTTGTTCAGGTATCTGGCTACACGTCCATATCTTCATCCTATGATGAAAAACTGGACATGTGAATGATTTGGAATGTGACTTATTGTGTCTAGGAACTTGGCTTCCTCGATCTAAAAGAATCAGACATTAAATAGTTCCATGTGTCGACTCTTTTTTTTCTTTCAACTTTGTCCGAGCTACAGGAGTGACTTTCTGGCCTTACTTGTCTCCTGTTATTCCTCATCCTACATTTTCCACATCTCACACTTAGAGGTGCAATGGGAAAAAATCTAATACAACCATCTTTCCCCTTTGACCAGATTTTTACTGTTGGCAAGATTCACTTCTGAGGATAGTTACAGGACTGAGCTCACTTATTTCACCAGGTCAGACCAGAAGCCTCTTTGCTATCAGTTCCAGGCTGTGACCTTGAATACAGTGAAATTCCACGGAATAATCTTTATTTCTTATTATAAAATTGATCAAATCCCAGTGAATAACAGCCAAACTGTAGTAGATTTAACTTCATCAGGTGCAAGCAGGTTGTTGGCCTCCTGAACTGTTTGGAAGTAGAGATTATGGAGAAAAAAAAAATAGAGTTTGAACTCCAAGCCAAATGTCTCCTTCTTTCTGCTGCATTACAGTGAAGCAAGTGACTGGAGTCATGTTTCTATGGCTTGTATTTTGTCCTAACAAAATTCTTGAGAAGTGGCTTTTATAGATGGCAAAGTAAAGACTTACCTTGTAAGGTGATCTGCTGGAACAACATACTTCTACCTTTCCTATACTGGAGGTTGCAAGGCCTGGTTATTGGAGCAAGCTGCACCATCTGTAATGCTAACCTGCCTCCTGCCTGTACAGCTCAACACAAGCAGACTTACTGCTCTTGCCATGGAGTTTCAGAGTGGTGGAGAGTGGTGACAAAGTGGGAAGAGTTCCTCTCAGCAGTGTCTTTGTCTTTCCCATGCCTTCTCCTGCCCTGAGACCAGCTTCTCAGTGCTGCTTCAGTCTCTGCCTACAACCTCTCTCCCCATTCCACTGCCCTAAGGCAGGATGAGACAGATCCCTTGTCACTTTTCACTGGTGTGATGGGAGCCCAGGAGTCAATCAAAGCCCACCATCTCTGGGGCTACATAACTAGAATCATGACCAGCAGGTCGAGGGAGACGATTCCTCAACTCTACTCTGCTCTCATGGGACCCCACCTGCAGTACTGCATCCAGCTCTGAGTCCCCTGTACTGGAATGACATGAACCTGTTAGAGTGGGTCCAGAGGTCCCTTTATGTGGTACCTTTTATATGAAAGTCAGAGAGAGAGTTTTTAGCAGGTTCTGACAGAGCAAGGGGAAATGGTTTTAAACTGAAAGAAGGAAAAGTCAGATTAGGTATAATAATGACATTTTTTATGATGGGGATAGTGAGGCACTGGAGCAGGTTGCTCAGAAAAGTTGTGGATGCCCCATCACTGGAAGTGTTCAGGGTCAGGTTGGACGGGACTTTGGCAACTTGATCTCGTGAAAATTGCCCCTGTCTGTGGCAGCTGGATTGGAGCTAGATGATCTTTAAAGGCCTCTTCCAGCCCAAACCATTCTATGATTCCATGGTTCTGTAAGGGAATGTGCGATATAGAAAGTGTTTTTTGGGGAGGAGCATGTTACAGTCCCACTGCAACCGCACAGACTGAGCAGTTGTCAGGGGAAGGTTAATAAAAGGTAAGAAAAGGAGAAAGCTGGTTTTCTAGCTAGGAATAAATTCTTAAAATTGTATACTGCTCTCAAATCCTCATAGACCCTTCGTGGTCTCATCCTTAATCCCCTCTTCATATCCCTGGAGCTTCTTTCAAACCCACATCTTCATCCTCCAGAACTCCACTGATCCTTGTGACTCATCATCGCATCTATCTCCATAAAATCTTCACATTTCTTCTGTCACAGCCACAAAATGCAATTATGTCTAAGATATCTCAAATCAGCTCTGCTACAAGGCATAGGAAAAGATTTAAGATGTCATGACAGCCTTAGAGAAATCACTAACTGTGGCAAACACGTTATTTTAAGTGAATGCAAGTGTTCGTGAACATCTGCATTTGTATGTGTGCATGCACAGTGGGGTGCATGATATAGCCTACATGGTAGAGACCGATACTGCTTCAAGACTTGTTTTTCCTTTCTAATTAAGTATTGAGTAGTAAAAGAATTAATTTTAAATGGCTTCTACAGCTGTTTGACATTTCTGTTTATGACAAAACCCAGATCACTGAGTGTGGACTTATATGTTCACTTCGTTGAGAAAGGGACTGATCTCAATTTGGACAAAAATGTGTGAAGCTTTGCTGTTGCCTGCTAAGGGTTCAGGAAATCCGAATTCTTCACTTTAGTCCTGGGAAAATCACAGTTTGCTCAGTCTCCTTTTGCAGGAACTGTTTGTGTTTGTTCTTCTAGAAGTGCTCTCTACAGCTGGACAGAGGAATACCCTCTGTTGCGCCCCAAAACCCTCAGTTGCGCCCCAAGAAATATTTATTTCACAGTCATACTGCAGCCAGTCTAAGGTAGCTCTTTTCTGAATACTGAGGAATACAGAAAAAAACCTCAGTTGCACCCCAAGAAATATTTATTTCACAGTCATACTGCAGCCAGTCTAAGGTAGCTCTTTTCTGAATACTGATTTAACTGAAACAAAAAGCAAATTGACATTGCTGTAAGTGATATCTTCAGTCCACAATTAGTGAGAAACACAGAAAATTTATCTTCACACTTCTGCTGTATTTAAAATTTTGTCTTATTTTGAAGCTTATTTAATCAAGCATAGGTGGGGAACTTGACATGTGTAAAAACTAAATACAAAAAACCCACAATCAACTTCTTAGTTCTTCTAATACTTTGAAGTCCTCAGTGAGCATATACTGGCTATTCTCCAATTTATTTTTTTTTCAGTCACTACAATATCTGATAATTAGACTGATTAACAACTGAATATTAGCTGCAAAAGTTCCCATGTTAGGGTAAACCTGAAAGTCATAATTTCATATTAGGAGGAGTAATCAGTGGTCCACAGCTCATGTCATTATAAATCCTTTGGACAAACCAGTGGTTTTAATTTTTCCATTGAGAATTTAAAGATAGACAATGAAATTATAGATGGCTAGATTTTCAGATCCTACTGGTGTCATTTAAGCAGAGCTCCACCAGATCTAAGGAATAATAATGTCTTAGGATGGCCAAATATCTTCATCCACAGTCTCACACAATGGATACATATGCTTTTATCTATTTATTTATTTTTTTTAATTTTCTTTCTATAGTTATTCTCAGATGCAGAAATGACAGACATTCAAAGGCTCTTCTAATGCCTCTTCAAAATCAGGACCTTGGACTAAAAGGCTAAATGCAGAAAGGATTTTGAAATTCTGCATAACTTAATTTTAAGCTTTCTTCTTTAGAGAAGATTTGCCAATTATAAACTAGTTATCCATGCCCAAATGCGATACAAATCTCACTTAAGTGTAAGTTTCACAAAGTCAGTGGACTCTGTGAAGAGACACTAGAGCTAATAGCAGCCCTGCACCCTAAAAATAAATTTAAGGTGCATTTTCATCACATCCCCTCTCTTAAAGTTAGACATAAAAGCTAGTTAAGTGTTTTCTGATAGCTAAAATATGTAGCTAAAAATGAGAAACAGTATTTTTAGGGACATGAATATCTTTTTTATTATGTTATTTTATTATAAGTGAATTATAAGCAGATAAAATATTCAGGAGTTAGAGATATGATTTCAAATGCTGGTTATTGATCAAGTTTTATAGAGGCTTACTCATTCTAAATTAATTTAACTTCAACCACCATTCAACAAGACAGAACTGTGCTACATAATGCTGAAGAAACATTAATTATATTATTTGTCACCAACTAACATTTCCTCCTCCCTTTCCTCTCTCTCTCTCTCTATATATATATGTACAGTATTTTTTTGTACTATAGGTATATAGTACAATATGACTACATGGAGGTAGAATTTAAAATGACAAAAAAAGAGCACCTCTTCCAGAAAGTAACATAGAAGACCTTCAGATGATGTAAATGATGTCTGCTTCTTCAAATGACACAGGCAAAGAAACGTTATCTTCATGAGTCAAAGCAGAACCTAGGCAAGAAATGAATGCTTATATGTTCATCTGTAAAAATGTATGGTGTACCAAGCTCTAGGGAATTTTATTGTTGCAAAACAGAGATAGCTATGGGTCTGAAATGACTGTACAGTTAACCAAGGAGGTTAGAGAACTGAATTTTTAAAATGTAACAATTAAATCCATGTAAGTTCCATTTTACATTTGCAAAATATTTTCCACAATTAAAAAACCATGCGTGCCAATACCCATTTACTTCATTTAAAACACTGATGACACTTTGTTATCTATGGTCCATATGGACCAATATCTTGTAACGGACCAATCCATTAAAACACCTGCTAGCTTTAATCATAGAATAATTTAACTTTGAAAAGACCTTCAAGATCATCAGGTCCAACTGTTTACCCAACACCGCCGAGTCCAACCATGTTCCTAAGCACCATGTTTACACCTCTCTTAAATCCCTCCATGGATGGTGACCCCACCACCTCTCTGGGCAGCCCATTCTAATGTCTGACAGTCCTTTCTGTGAAGATGTTTCCTCATACCCAGTCTAGACCTCCCCTGGTGCAACTTGAGGCCATTTCCTCTTGTCCAGTTGCTTGTCACTTGGAAGAAGACACTGACACCCACTTTACTACAACCTTCTTTCAAGTAGTTCTAGAGAGCGATAGGGTCTCCCCTGAGATTCCTCTTCCCCAAGCTGAACCCTCCCAGCTCCATCAGCCGCTCCTCACAGGACTTGTGCTCCAGACCCTTCCCCCGTTCCCTTGCCCTTCTCTGGACATGCTTCAGCCCCTCAATGTCTTTCTTGTAGTGAGGGGCCCAGGACTGAACACAGGCTTCAAGGTGCAGCCTCACCAAAGCCCAGTACAGCAGAAAATTTTCTTCCTTAATCCTGCTGGCCACACTATTCCTGATGCAGGCCAGGATGCCATTGGCCTTGGTCGCCTGGGCACACGGCTGGCTCATATTCAGCAGCTGTTGACCCACACCCCCAGGTACTTTTCCTCTGGGCAACTTTCCAGCCATTCTTCCCCAATTCTGTAGTGTTGCAGAGGGTTGTTGTGGCCCAAGGGCAAGACCCTGCACTTGGCCTTGTTGAATCTCCTACAATTGGCCTTGGACCATCGATCCAGCCTGTCCAGATCCCTCTGAAGAGCCTTCCTGCCCTCAAGCAGATCAACACTCCCACCCAACTTGGTGTCATCCACAAACTTACTGAGGGTGAACTCGATCCCCTCGTCCAGGTCATTGATAAAGATATCAAAGAGAATTGCCCCAGCACTGAGCCGTGGGGAACACACTTGTGACCAGCCACCAACTGGATTTAACTCCATTCACCACAACACTTTTGACCCAGCGACCCGGCTGGTTTTTAGTCAGTGAAAAGTACACCTATTCAAGCCATGAGAAGCCAGTTTCCCCAGGAGAATGTTGTGATAAACAGTGTCAAAGGCTTATAAAAGTCAGCAACTGCAGAGTTTTATGCAAACTTTTTTCTTTGGTCATTAAGCAAGGATGGACTTGCACTTCATAGATACCAAGTTTGCACTTTAAAATAGATGCGATTTATGTTTTCCTCTCAAAGACATTGAATGACCAAAACTTGAAAGCATTCTCAACACTGAGTCCAACTAAAAGCAAAGACCAGACTAGTAAGAAGAGTTATGGCATTTTTATTAATTCCTTGAAGTTTTGAAGACTCTTACCCAGGTAGTAGAGGCTGTTAATTTTAAACATAGAATCATAGAATGGGTCTGGAATGGACATTTAAAAGTCATGTTGTCCAACAGCCAACATTACTTTTCTGGGCATCAAATATTGATTTCCACCATATTTAGTTTCCTACATAAAATGATGACATGAAATTTATTTGAAGATCTTCAAATATCACGTATGTTGTTGACATTTCTGTATATATAGAAATAGGAAAGTGTAATACTACTATTTTACTAAATAAATTAATTTTTAGACAAAAGTCTTTCCTTATTATTGACTTAAAAAAACCAAAACCAAAATGTATTAAAGTCAAGAACTCTGTGTCAGAGACTGATTTTTCTCACTTTCTCACTCAATTTTCCTGCACAATTCCACAGTTAACAGGAGGTTGGGCTATATGAATCCATAATTTTTCCTTGGAGTTAATACTTCCAAACTCATTCATCCAAGCAAGCAAGATGTCAGCCAGGATATTTGATATTCCTTTTCCACCTCACTGATGACTAATTTAGTCACTGTTCCTATTTTCTATCTATTCCTATGTTTTAGGAAGACCACATTGCTAAAAATTTTTGAATTTGTTTTAATTGTTTTTCATAAGCAGTGACTCTAGAAGTTGTAGACTATGCCTATGACATGGTTTTTATAGTGAATTTTCTTTATTCCTAGCTGGAGAATAAAAAAGGAAAAAATATATGGTCTAAATCATAGCATTTCTAAATTCAGAAGTTTCCCACATAAGGAAAAATTTTTTGCCATGTGGTTGTATGTCTTCTGCGCCACCTGTAACATTGCAGTGAGCTGTGCCCATTTCAAAAAAAGGCAGGATTGGGGAAGAATTATTCTCCACATTAAGACAATTAAGGATGATGGTCTACCTAGAAGGGAATAAGGACATTTTCAATTATAATCTTGAAAATGGGTTTTGGGATTTTTGTCAATATTTGTGAGTAAATTTTCTGAAAAAAATAATATTTTAAATTAAAATTTTTAGATTAAAAAAACCCCAAAACTTCCTCTTTAAATTAACAATAAAGACAAAAAAGTAAATTGTATATTTCTGTATATACTTATATATATATATGTATATACAGATATATTTGTGAATATACATGTTATTTGTGAATTTATAGCCACTCCACTGATGTTCAGTGAAATTTCTATCACAGGCAAGAAAACCCAACATGTTCTTTAAGCTTTTGTCCTTTTCCCAGGTGATCCAGATGCAAGCACAGAGAATAATTGTTCTCTACTTAGATACTACTCTTCAAGTTATTTACTTGCAAAATATGTCACTGAAATAACCCCTGAAAGTACAGTTCCTCCAGTTCTGGCAAACAATGAAGGGAAAATCCCTTTGAAAGCTTACTAGTCTCCCTATTGTGGTCAAAAGAGGAAATGGGTGTTTCCAGAACTGAGTTCATCTCATCCTATAGCAAATACTGAAATCTACCGTATGAATCTTGTCATTATAATGCCACCTTCTTATTCACTTTGAAGAGAAATCAAATAACTACTTCAGTAGAGACATCTATATTTATAGGAAGAATATTAATAATGAAGGTTTAAGTTGTGCTGCTGTATCCTGCTCCACTCCAAGTAATTTCATCCCACTCCTTTTATCTGTGATGATGTCTATGCTTTTGATGAAGTCTACATCTTTTACACAGATAAACTGGCAGTAATATCCATTTACCACTGTTTTTTATTCTTAGTCTGTAGTATCAAAATCAGAAACATAAACATATTACACAGACATGACTCGACAAAAAATCATGAAGTTCACATTTTCTCTATTTAGGTTTTGGTTTTGACATAAGAAAATTTTAAGGTGATTCTTTTCATGGTAATATTGTCAAGTAATGGGCTATTACTTCTGGGTGTCACACCTGAGACTACAGGTAGCCTTGTTTATGTGGTAAGTAATAGGGGCAATAGGGGTCACGTGGTAATAGTGTCCCAAGGAAACCGTGATGAATTATGGCCCAAACATGACGGTGTGTAAGCAGAATGAAACAAAATCTCCTCTAAAGAGTTCATGAACTGTGAATTTTGGAACAACATGCTGGTGCAACAAGCAGGAAAACCCAGACAAATAGTGAGAAACTCTGCACATACTTCAAGGCAGAACCCTATGATGCTACTGGCTTGGATGATAAAAGCCTTGCTGGATGTTTTTTATGGATATGATATAATTTATAATGTTATTTATGATCCGAAATAGATCTCTTAACCACAACACATCACTTTGAAACAGGCACATTATGATTAAACTCAAATACATTGAGATTTATCTCTCACAGATTTTCTTGCTTACATTAGGATAAAGATAGGCCTAAAAAGTAAAAGTAAGCTAAAAAATGGAAACACAAGCATGACCTGCTTCTTGACACAGGCCAAATATTTTTTGTCTCTGTGCAAAGAGGAATCAAGATTAAAAATATGCTTCACAAATTACACCCTTGATAACTTCAATAGGAGGGGAAAAAAAAAAAACCAAACACAAAACCACCACAGATTGAGACTGAACTAAGGTATTTACTTATCTCTGGGGAAGGCAATGCTGACCTGGTGTGTCTTATTTGCAAAGTTAAGTTGATAGCATTATTGCCATTCTTCAGAGAAAAGATTTCAAAAACTAGTATTAAAATATTGGATCCTATATTTAGGATCCATAAACAAGGACTACACAGAGTGTCCTGCAAACGAATTAAATACAACAAACATTTCATTGGTTTACTCTTTATCATATTTACTTCAGCATTTTGAAAACTAAAAATTACTTTTTCTGGTGCATCATACAAAAACACCTTAACAATTCATTTGCTTCATAAATTTTTTTAATCAACATTTCTGAAGGAAATTAAAAATTGAAAAACATTATTTTAATTATAGATATTATTTTAGATAAATCGGTTTTTGAAATTGCCTCTTCATTAAAAAAAATAATTGATAGACAATTTTATTCTGCTTGATTTTTATGAAACAATCAGATATTTTCTACCTTAGTCACCGTAACAACAAATATAATTTCACTGTCATTTATATGTTTTTATATCCAAAGGTATAATAAACCCAATTTCAACTTTAATCAGTGAGTGAGGATGGTTTTGCTGTTGTGTGAGACCGGAGTCCACAGCAGAATAAACATATTACAATAATCTCTATTTATCTAACAGACAGCTGCAAATGTTATTTCTCCTGTACTCATCCTTTGCCATTTTTAGAAGTTAAGGAGAGTTCAGTATTTATCTGACCAATGGTCTAGTTCTCATTTATAAATTTAATTAAAGCTTTTCAACATTATTGCAATCTTTACATAAATCTGGTAGTTTTTGATCAGGTCATTTTAAGCAAAATGTGATTAACTGCTCTGTAATCAAACTTATGTGTTTTTCTAGAAGACGTTTTCTTTTGGCTTGCACAGAAAATGCCTAGCATCTTCAATCCTATCTTCAATATAATTAGCTATAATGAAGAGATAATGAGTCTAGGGAATGATGACAGTAATGTTGAAATAAAATTTGCAAATTCAGGACATACTTATATGTTTTGTTTTGCTTTATCTATGTCTAAATCAGTTTTAAATAATTTTCTAATTTTCACTGGATTAAATTAATTAGTATCCTTAAGAAAATATTATTGAAGGTGATGTCCAAAAACAGCTATTGCTTTTTCGGTATTGAAAGTTTATTATGATTTTTTTAAAGACAAAGGGCAAAGAAATTAGGAAAAACGTTTCACTTAGTCACGAAGTATTGACTACCTTTTAAAAATATAAAAAAATGCTTGTGAACATGTATGCATTTATACATCTTGTCCTACACTGCTTTATCAGCTGATTGATTGATTGATTGATTGATTGATTGATGGATGGATAATACTGATTCTCTGATTCAGTGTTAAGGGTTTACATAGTTTTTAATTTAAAATCATAGACCTTCCTGAGGGTGCACTGAATCCCACTATGTTGCTGATGAAGATATCAAATAGTAGTGATCCCAATACAGACCCTTGAGGGACGCCATTCATTACTGGTTTCTGCTTGGACACTGAGACATTTACTTTAACTCCAGATGTGGCCATCCAGTCACTTATCCATTAACAGTTCATCTGTCAAATCCATATCTTTCCAGTTTAGCAGCTAGAATGTTGTGGAGGATCATGACAAAGTCCTTAAACAAGTCACGATAGATGAAATCAGTGTTCTATCAATTTATTGATTTTTCACTCATCCTTTCTTCAACAAACAAAAATAAAAGATTTTTTGGGTGGAATTTTTGTTGGAGACAATTTCCAACATAAAATATTTTCCCTTGACTTAAAAATAACCAGATCATACCTTAAAATTGTTTAGTCAATAATCAAATGAGAAAAAGAGTTGAATTTGTGTTGCTTTAACCAAAGATTCTTTCAAAGGTGCTTTACTGCTTCTGATTAAAAGGTAAATTAATAATTAAATTAATATTTTTATCTGCCTTTAGATTCTGATTTTTTTTCTTATTGAACCAAATATCCCATACAAACACACAGAATGGATTAGATTGGAAGGGACCTTAAAGGTCATCTACTTCCAACCCCCTGCCATTAATGTGTCTGAAATATAAATTCCATCAAATCTCATAAATATAACTGAGAAGGTACATGGAAAACAAAACCTGATTCTGAATATCCCTGATGTTGAGAAAAATTCAGTTTCAGGCTATATTTTGTTTGTCAACTGCAATTCTGTAAGATTGCCAAAAATGGGAGCATGGATCTGGCAGTATGGCCATACTGAGGCATTTCAACTCTGAATATATCTATGTTGTTTCTGATTCGTCATGGGAAAAACTGCTAACAAACAGGTTTCAAAGCTGGTTCATATATGAATGGAAGGGAAGCAGCTGACCCAACAGGAAAGAAAAGATTTTTAAGGTTATAAAGATTTCTTGCAAAAGGATTTTCAATGACAGACTTCCCTGGCACTAGGCTTAACGTAGTCTTATAAAGATACTAACAATGAAAAGTTTTCAGGACATAGTTTTAAGATGCTGACTTTAATTTTGTGATGATACTATATCAAACAGATCCACACCCATGAAGAATTTTACAATATTTGCAATGTAGGCAGAGCAGTACTTCTAGTATTTACCAAAGATAATTAGATTAAACACTTCCTTGTTTCCAGCTTCCCCATATTCCTTGTAGCCCACTTCATGTACTAGAAGGCTGCAATAAAGTCTCTCTGCAGCCTTCTCCAGGCTGAACAAACCCAATTGTCTCAGGTTTTCTTCACAGGAGATGTGCTGCAGCCCTCTGATCATCTTCGTGGTTTCCTCTGGCCTGTAGTGACAGGACAAGTGGTAATGGGTTTAAATTGAAAGTGGGTAGATTTAGATTAGGTATCAGGAAGAAGTTCTTCACAGAGAGGGTGGTGTGGCATCGGAACAGGTTGCCCAGAGAAGCTGTGGATACCCCAGCCCTGGAAGTGTTCAAGGCCAGGCTGGATGAGGCTTTGAGCAACA
>NW_010272575.1:28801-35975 GCF_000690775.1 Eurypyga helias
AGATCCTAACCCAAACGACTCTATGATTCTATGAATCACCTCCTTTGACCTGATGGCCACGCTGCTCTGGATACAGCCCAGCATACAATCAGCTTTCTGGGTGTCCAGGGCAATGTGCCGGCTCATCTCCAGGTTTTCATCCACCACTACCCCTGAGTCTTTCGCCTCAGAGCTGCTCTCGATCCATTCTCTGCCCAGCCTGTACTTGTGCTTGAGATTGCCCATCAGCTTTCTGGGTTGCCAGGGCACAGTGCCGCTCATCTCCAGGTTTTCGTCCACCAGTACCCCTAAGTCCTTCACCTCAGGGCTGCTCTCTATCCACTCTCCACCCAGCCTGTACTTGTGCTTGGGATTGCCCCAACTCAGTTGCCGGACCTTGCACTTGGCCTTGTTGAACTCCATGAGGTTGGCAGTGGCCCACCTCTCCAGCCTGTCCAGGTCCCTCTGGATGGTATCCCTTCCCTCCAGTGTGTCAACCGCGCCACACAGCTTGGTGTCGTTGGCAAACTTGCTGAGGGTGCACTCAATGCCGTCATCCATGTCACCGACAAAGATGTTAAACAGCACAGGTCCCAACACCGACCCCTGAGGAACGCCACTCATTACTGGTCTCCACTCAGACACTGAGCTATTGACCAGCACTCTGAGTACGACCATCCAGCCATCCATCAAGCAGTCCATCCATCAAATCCATGACTCTCCACTTTTGAGACAAGGATGTCATGTGGGACAGTGTCGAAGGCTTTGCACAAGTCCAGGTAGATGACATCAGTTGCCTGTCCTCTATCCACCAAGGTCGTGACCCCATCATAGAAGCCACCATATTCATCAGGCACGATCTGCTCTTGGTGAAGCCATTCTAGCTGTCTCCAATCACCTCCTCATTCTCCATGTGCCTTAGCATGATTTCCAGGAGGATCTGCTCCATGATCTTTCCAGGTAGAGAGGTGAGACTGACTGGGTTGTAGTTCCCCAGGTACTCTTTTTTCCCTTTTTAAAGGAAAGGGAAAAATTCCCTCTTCAAAATAAGGTTACTGAATTCAATGAACTATCTGTAAAACAAAGCAAGGAAGGACTTATATACAGCATGGAAAGGCATGTAATACAGAATCATCAGACTGGAGCCAACATGAGGCAGCAAGTACGTGCTGTTTGATGCTTCCTGGCACAGATATGTTAACCTCAGCATTTGTGAAATCTGCCTTTAGGTTCTGGGTTAACTCACACTACATCTGCCGGGGTAATTTTATGGTGTGGACATAATCTGAGAGCATTTTAATATTTCCCTAAAAGTCAGAACTTTTTTTAAGTTGTAAATTTTGTTTCAGAATACTGATTCAATACAGGTCTTCAGGCCAAAGGAAATTTCCTAAGACTTTAAGACCTTTAGAAAAGTTTCAGTTCAGAGCTCCACCTATACGACATACTATCCCATCTCAGTAGGGTATGACATGTTGTACTGAACTCACTTAAACTACATTTCATGTTCAAAGAGTTGGTGAAAGATTGTGACTCCCGCTGAAATGAGCACATTATCAAAAGCTCCACCTGTATTAGTGAATCCAGAAATGCTGGGGCACGTGGCTTTGCACTGGAATTTGATTTTATCAACACTGCTAAAGTTTTGGAAATGTCGCTGAAGCTGTTTGGGCTTGGATCCATGAGCACTATCCCATACAGATCCTAGGCTGGGTTTGGGAGTTACAAGAGACCTGGTGTGAGCACACAGTGAGATGCAGACTCCGTCTCAGAGCATGAACGTGGCAGATTGTGTTAGTGGGTCTCACAAAGGCAGAATAGGCACTGACAACATTTAGTTTAGCTGGGTAGTCAAATAATAAGGGCTCTGTTGGCATGCCATTGCCACCTGTGGATGTGGCAAAATGCAAAAAATACCTTGGCAAACGCCCAAGTCCCAGTGTGTCTGACATGTCTCAGATATGACCTTCAAGAAGCAGCCATAGTAACCCACTTTTATGTAAACACACAGAGGAGTTTGTATATTTTACTGATGTGATTTCAGGTTAGTTTAATTGAGTCATGCCTGTCTCAGCTAGTGTATTGTTAGCCTGGTTTAATTGTTATCATGATGTCTAGTCATGTTTCACCTGTACATCTCTTTGCCACTCATAGCCCAACTATGTTATATTATCAAATTTTTTAGCTTCCAAAACCAGGCAGCTATATCCAAATAGTTTTTAGTAAGGGTCTGTGGTCCATGGTAACTCCCACTTCATGCCCAGGAATTGTGTGGGAGAGTGCCAATTGTGGCAGGCCAACAGCAGGCTAGGGCTTATGCAAACAGAGCAAACAGAGCAACCAGGTGCCAGTGCTCAGGATTATTTCTTAGTGTTGCTTCACTTAGTGGCATCAAACTCATCGCTGGTATTACAGTTATAAAAGTACTTTGAAATTACTGACTAGATAGAAAACAGAAATGGAAATTTGTTGCCGTAACAAGAGAAAGGTGATGATAATCTTGGAGCTATTCAGACACTTGGTCATCTGAACAGCTGTAGGTTTCCCTGCGTTGACTGAAATTAGTTGACTACAACGTAATTTGAACACCTAGTGCACACCTACATGTAACCACTTAAATACAGATGTCTTAACCTACCAGCTACATCCCATCTGCAGCTTCAGTAGTTCCACTGCTCACAAAACTACTGTTTAGTAGTGAAACTGCTGCAGCATAAGTTGTGCTAACACATCAACCAGAACAATATCAAATATTTTAGATTTTAGTTTTTAGAAATATTTGAAAGGAGACAGAAACTCCCTTCAGTTTTCATTAATTATAATGTTTCCTTGTCCAACCACTCAGTCTCTATACCAAGGACAAAATGGAACCATCTAGCTCAGCTATTGCTTCATTCAGCGATAAAGCTGTAATTAATCGGTTTAATTTTTATGGGTAGAATGCATTTGCAATAATAAGCAGAGTAGGCTGGGATTATAATTAAGCACATTCAGTTTTGCAGGATTCAGGAGCTTTTGGTTAATGAAGCTCAATGTGATACTGTCAGTAACAAATCTGATAATTGCTTACAGGAAAAAGGCAATTTCAACAAATGCTCCTTCATGCAGGTGGCTGGTAGAAATTGCTTTCAGCCAATTATGCCTTCAATTACTTTGGATGAATGAGGCAAGATCCTTTAGCTCATTATAAGCCTACATCCACAATAAGTAAATAAATATTTTGACACAGTGTTGAAACTGACTTGTGTAAAAGCATGGATAATATTTATAAGCATTGGAAGTGTCACATATTGTATAAGCATAAATCAGTGCATTCAGTGCCAGCTAAAAGGAATTCTTAATGAAACACTGGAGTAATATTTTAATACTGTGAGCAGTCAGTAGTTTTCTGAAATAATGTCAGAAATTATACGGCTGATAAATAGAATCATAGAATCACAGAATGGTTTGGGTTGGAAGGGACCTTAAAGACCATCCAGTTCCAACCCCCCTGCCATGGGCAGGGACACCTTGCACTAGACCAGGTTGCTCCAAGCCTCATCCAGCCTGGCCTTGAACACTTCCAGGGATGGGGCATCCACAGCTTCTCTGGGCAACCTGTTCCAGTGCTTCACCACCCTCTCCATGAAGAATATCTTTCTCATATCTAACATAAATTTACCCTCTTCCAGTGCACATTGCCAGGTCATGTTGAGCTTCTCATCAACCAACACCTCAAGTTCTTCTCCTCAGGTCTGCTCTCAAACCCTTCTCTACCCAGACTGTGTTTCTGTCTTACATCACCTCTAAAAAAGGAGGAAGTTAAACAACAGAAAAACATGTACCCTGTTTATGGGATAAAGTGTATACTAATATATATTGTATTGGTAAAGCCATTTTGGAGCAGAGTTTTATACCACTTTACATCAGAGAACAAGCTAAACAAAAATAAGAAAGGATCAAATATTGTGTTCTTCAACAGCAGTAAAAACTTAGGAAAAAACAAATGCTTTAACTACCCTGAAGATTAATTTGACATGGCTCGGTTTCAGAATTTGTCATCCTTGCTTCATCTCCCTGTTCATCCAGTAGGAAATGCAAATATGAGATTACTACCACCTTCTTCTAGGAGAACTGTTGTAAAACATCATTGAGTTGTCATGGAAGAGACTTTTTTTCAGGTAAACAAACTGTCACATGACAATCATGCAAGTAGAGTGTGTGGAGCAATTACTATAAAAGTTAAGGTGCAACATCCTAGTTCCTTTGATTTCTATAAAAGGTTTTTCCTCGAAGAAGGAAATATATGGTGAAGTCCTGCAACATATGGTAAGTAAATAGATCACAATAAAACTTGCCTGATGTCTCAGATTCTGTGAATAGAGATTTTTGGTTTTAAGCTATAAGTAAAATGACTATGTCTGAAGAAAAAATAGATCACTTGAATATCAGTGGATCTGTTTATTATAACAGCACTTAAAGTCTATGGCACTTTAGTCACATTCTATTTTTTAATAATAATAATTCAGTGGCAAATCTCTACAGATATTTTTTATAATGTCAAGTGAACGACTAAACTAAAACTTTTTACTTGTTTTCAGGAATCTAAATGAAGCAAATGATGGAAAAGAGGATGCCTCCTCTTTTAAAATACAGTCTACCTAACCACTTGCTTTAAAATGATATGTCATTATGCTTTATATATTAAACCTTTCATTAGGGCTAGGTCAGATAGGCAAGTAGAATACCACCCTTCACTATTAATGTTATGAACGCATAAAGTCATGATCTTTATTCAGGGTTTATATCTTTATGGTTGCTCTGAATATTAAATATCAGTACCTCTTCACAAATGCAAGTATTTGCATTATTCCTTTATCCTGACAATTTGCGAGATTAAAACTACAAAACATGACTTTAACATGCAAAAGTTGAATGTTGAGTGCTCATGATTGCACAAATGCAACAAACTGACATTCTGTTCAGACTATGTGCACATGACCTCAGACTCACAGTATAATTTCCATACCATTTTCTTTGAATTTACTACTTCCAAGGTGGTATCTTGTGTTCATTCAAGAGGATGTGTGTATAAAGTATACTGTTCCTTTGAACTGAACAAGCAGAAAGTGTATGATCCGTCCACAAACCTCCATGACTAAGCTTTGAAATTACTGATTTTTGGCTAACATTCTACTGCCTTACTTCAGCATGGCTTTCAGCTTGTGACCCATGGCACCACCACAAGGTCTCTGAATTACTTCTATTGGTACAAAAAAAGTGGTTGAACATGGAGTGGTTAAAAACAGAATAAAAGACTGATTTTATTTATTATTTATTTTTATCTGGGTTTTCTTTGTATCTAAAATTTTATTCTTCTCCTTCCTGCTTTCCCTTGATCAAAGAGGACAATTAGGAGAGGCCTGCCTGGTTGTAGACTCTCAAAGCTTATATGAAAAAATTGCAGTGAGGAATCCTTATCTGTACTCAGAGAAAAGAATAATATTAATTTTATATGGTGAAAGACAAATAATGTTTTACAACAAGTCAACTCTTGTTAGTGAGGAGTGATATAATGTACACTTCTGTTTAACACACTCTCTTAGCAACCCAACAGCAGCTGTAAATAGTGTAAAGTGCTTGGCCAAAGTTTGGAAACAACCTATTGTGTCAAGAAATATAAACTGGTTTTAAGAGGACATTTTATGAATTTAAAAGAAACTAGTTAATTCCATTATCTGTAATACCTGTGGGACTAGACTTAACAGTTCAGAAAGTCCCTTCTAGTCTTTCATCCTAGACTTCTTACATGGAGTTGTAAGAATTGTAGCAAATATCTGTTCTGCATTATGTTTTGAGAACATGATTTGATGTTCAGACTAAACTAATTTAATAACTAAGTGCTTATTCCCACCCTTTTTCCATTCTGCTTTTCAGATGATGCCTGACCATCAATGCTTAAACTTGTCAGCTGGCATTTGCAAAACTATATTAATATTACTGAGACCCAGCATAAAACAAATTGCTTGAAACCCTTGTTGAGTCTTAAACTGAAACCCTTGTTGAGTCTTAAACTCTGGAGAATGCAAGTGATTTCTTTAAAGCTAGCTGGGAACAGCCATACTATGAGCGAGTCCGCAGCTAGTAAGTGGTCAACATGGCCAAAACCTGCCTATCCCATAATATACACATAGAATTAGACAGAACACAATGATAGTTGCTGTGCTACTGTGTTGGCAGGGTGTCCTTCGCTAAAAAACATTTTCTAGAGTTTCATGTATACCAAAGCTATGTAAATCTGCCATAATATTGGGTGAAGCACTAGGACAGAAGGGCCCTGACGTCAAGAACTGGATTGTTTCTGCTTGTTCTGCAACCCTCATATCAATATAGTATGATGGAATGTGTTTTTCAAGACTTAATTTATTTTTAATCCTATAAAAATAAGCGTAAAGCTACTTTTAATCCTTTTTTTATTTGTCCATTAAAACAGATATTGAATATCAGGATTATTTAAATATGACACTCCCTTGGGAGCTGCTGGGAGTCATTCTGTGTTAAGTCAGGCTGAGCTGATTGTGAAATGATAGTGAGAGTATATTTGATTTTAAATGATAGATAGTGCCTTAGTAAGTGGCAGGGTTTAGCTGAAACTTGCGACAGGTGTGATACAAATAAATAGGTAAAGAATACCTATTACCAAGAATACCTTCAGAATATACGAGGCTCCACAGATTCTGGAAACTGTGATAGCATGATTGTCATATTAATTTACTGTAGTATCAGCAGGTAAATTAACCCAAAGATAACTTCATATTCTGACTGTATTGCTCAAATTGTATGTTACTGATGTCTACAGTAACAGCCAGGTAAAAACATAAGTATTGCTTTCACCACTTGGAAACGTGACAAAACCAGAAAAAATATCTCAGCTTGGATGTGATCAGATGTTGCTCCAGAGATAATGTCAAAACAGGTAAAAAGAAATACAAGTATTGCAAATTACTTCATATCTTGACACCATTAATTTCTACAGTCTTCCTATAGAGTCCGAAGATGAATTCTTACTCTTTTCATTAAAAGTCCATTGATTTTAATTTTTTTTAAATGGACATCATAGAGAAAGTCTTATTTCATTGCCTAAATGATGGCAAGATATGTTTTTCTTTATCAGTTCCAAACGAGACAATATGTTGTGAATTACTCTTTTCCTGCT
>NW_010272575.1:36006-38047 GCF_000690775.1 Eurypyga helias
ATAACTCAGTATCATTCAATTATCTTGGCTCATTTGCATAATCTGCAAATGTAAAAATACCAAAAGCCCAATGTATGTGAAGGTATTAATGTGTTACACACACAAAATCACACAAGCTGAACTCAGTGGAGTCACAATCACTTTTGTGTTTAATTAACCATATCCTTACATCTGCATAAGCCCACAGTTCCCAGTAGTATATGAGGAAATGTGACAATTATGTGGTTTTCCAGTGGAAAATTTTTCTAGATTATGTATGTTTACGCAGAAGACTGAGCTCTTATGAGTGCTGGGCAGTTTGGCTCCTTCAGTGCTTTATGATGGAAATAAAAAATACACAGCAGGAAGGTTGAGCTATCCACCAACATGTTTATTTTACCGTTCCACCTCTACTTTATAGGAATTTGTTCAATAGGACTATTTCTGCTGTAGGACTGAGACAGTTTTCATGGTACTCTAATTGCTCCATATTTTGGGCATAAAAATACCTCTGGTTTTCTCTATCTGTGCAACACGCCCTTTGATTGAGGAGGTTTCATAATGACTTGGACCCTTATTTGAAAAGTGATTCATATTCAGAACAGCATTTAAACATTTGCCTAATATAATGAATATATTAAAAGCTCATTATGTTCAGAGGAGTGTGAATAAAAATGCAAAAAGTATCTTTTTTCCCACTTTGTCCTCAATGAGAAGTTGTGAGAAGTATCCTCCAAAATGTACCAACCCCACTATGTCTCATTAAGTCAGATCTGCACTCAGATCAGATTCATGGAATGGTGGGAAGAGGATCCTCTCATCAGGGTACATGGAAGTTTTCCAGGGGGGTGTTGTCAAGAATGATGTGTCAACCTAAGGTATCACAATGTGTTATGAATGGTGACTTGGTGTTCTAGAGCATCAAACTAGAATTTAGGCTGGCAAGGAGGCAGAGCTAGTCATGGATGCCAAGCTTAGGAGTCACAAGCTCGTTTGAGCTCTTGTTCTGTTACAGGTCATACCTGGACACAACTCCAGGAGCTTGTCCTGTCTTTTATTGTCGTAACTACAAACAAACCATAAACCAACACTGAATTTTGTTTCCACCTCGAGTCTTTCCACCATAGTGAATTCAGGTGCGGATGTGGCCTTTATAGGAGACTGCAATTATTTAACATTTTGGAGTGTTTTGCAGTAGTAGTGTTTAACCTGTGACTTCTAAACTCACCAAGACCTATTTCCTTAGCCTAGAAACTGCTACTAACCTCCATATATCCTCCCCCAGTATTTAACTCTACTGTCTATGTGATATGCAGAGCCCAAATTTACTACACTGTAAGGTGAAGTATCTTTGTTTATCTGGACAGGTGACAACATATTCATCCTTCCATTCCACAGCTGTGTCTACATCTATACACGTGACGTAAACATTGCCAGGCCTGTCTTCTGACTCTGTGGCCAAGTTCTTGGGCCTAGCTACAGCAGACAGTATGACTGGATCCTAAACTGTTTGTTGGAGATGGTCCTTGGGCCATGGTAACATCTGAAATTTACCCTGGTTTTGTCTAGAGAGTGTTGATCAGCCGGAGCTCCAGCTAACAGTTTGAGCAATCAGCTTTGCATTACACTGCAGTACCTGGGATCATGCCCTGTATAATCCATGAGTATAAATATACAGGCTGATCCATTAGCTGGCGAGCTGTAAAACTTGATGGAAACTATCATTCAAAATCCCAGTCATGGGCAGATGGGCTGAAAGACTTACTTATCATTAGTGAAGCAACTTAACAATATAACAGTTGATATGCTTATGATATATTACTTACCTGGATATAGAATACTGGTATCAAGTGGATTAGATTTCAGAAGGGGATGAACCATCCCAGAGGTGGGAGAACAAACTGACCCAACCCCAAATGTGGACCCAAAGTGGTACCAAGAAGGTAATGGGCAGAGTCTTACTTCAAAGATGATCTGTATCATGGAGTCTGGAGTTCACCAGATGTCCGTGGTGAGAATCCAAGATCTCAGAAACTTAATGCAGAGAAAACAGAAGGAGAGG